>NW_026895747.1:0-178514 GCF_033153095.1 Gastrolobium bilobum | reverse complement strand
GCTACTCCTGGAGTAGCGTAGTCTTAGGACGCCGCTGATAATGATTTTCCGTTCAATAAAGCTCAAACCGACATGCCAAATCTCCTCCGTCTAACAAAGACGAGGCAAACCAGGGGAGGAACCTTTGAAAGATTGGGAATAGGGGATAAAAATACCCCGGTTCGGAGCACCTCGAAGGGTAACCCAACCTTTTCTTTCCTTCACCTCGGCCCCGGTCCGGAATGTATATACATCAAAGAAATAGAAGAAAAGGCAAACTGTACAAGGAAGACAGAGGTATGCACACACTTGCTCGAAATCCCGAATGAAAGCCCAGGAGTTGGGATGCAGTTGCGAAGGTGCAATCTGAAGTCTACGAATCACGGTCATCTGGAACTCGGTGACGGGAAACCGAATCCCTAACTTGGTAATCAGATCCCGGTAAAAGTAAAAGAAATGGGGCTCGTCCAAGATAGGACTCGCACACACCGGATGATCACCTGCTGGGAGCATATCCACCCCACTAGGGTCCCCATCTAAAAGTTGGGCTACGTCGGCAGGAGACATCGTAGATAGCATGTGAAGAATCTCATGAAGAACCCAATTTTGGACGTCAGAATCTTCCATAGCTATGGTCCTGGAACACGAAGGATGAGGATCAGTATAAAAATCAGCCAAATCCGATCTCGGATTTTCGAGATTGGATGGCAACGAGCGCGGACTCCATGAAAACGGTATGGAGCTATCGGAATTACTGACAAGATCGACAAATGGCATCCAACTTAAAGCTGAATCGCCAAAAACAGAAGGGGAATGCGACTCTGGAAAGCCCAATTCAAATGAAGAAAGGCTGGAAGAGCTATCATCCAGCTGAAGGGGAGGAATCCGACCTAAAACAGACCTCGGACCATGGGCGACCTGAGATGACGGTAAATGTAGGATAAAGGAATCGGGTCAGGAGAAACGTTCAACCCACCCGTCGAAGGATTCGAGGCTAAAGAAGGACCACTAATTCTGAAGTCAAGCTGAGGCCGATGACCCCCTCCTATCCCACCTCTTCTACCGCGTCCAACTCGGGAACTCCGGCGACCCCCTCGAGGACCGCAGAGAAGCTGTTGAAGCTTCTCCTCCTCGGTGTACTCTCTCCCAAAAAACCAATACTGCACAGATCAAGGCAGTCGTTTCAACATTTCTTCGTCATCCTCACCACCTCGGCCAGATGCCAGACCCGAAGAAGGGCTGGGAGTACTCATAGTCAAATCCCCAAATTACAGGCAAACTCCCTCAAAAGTCTCGAACGGAGACTCAAAGGAAACAACTGACTCCTCCCTCCACTCACCAAATCCCAGCTCAAACCAAAATAAAATACAAGCGATAACTGAGCCAAAAGTTGAGCAACAACAAGGAGGGAAGAAAGGAGTACCTGAATAAAAGGTGAATGAAGCAACGGGGAAATAGCTAGAGAAGACGCGAACGAACTCAATGAGAACCTCCAAGAACAGCAAAGAGAGGAAAACACTTGATGAAGACAATGTCAGGAGAAAACTTCTATACCATTTTGAAAAATGGCATTTAAAGGGAAATGAGCCACAGGCGCGAATATGAAAAGACCCCAAACGGTTGAGCAGTTAGGGGCCAAATGGTAAAATCACCCCTGAATACATTTAATAAGCACAATCATGACCTGCACACAGTCAGGATAGCGCGCCCTGCACGATGCATAAACTGCCAACAGATGTGGAACATATGGATCGTGGTAACCGTCTTAACAGGGCCTGAAACGAAAGGTCAAGTTGATGCGATAAGATCAAACTTCACGCTCCGAGCTCCAAACTCGCCTTAATCTCGCAGGTCAAAAAATGAGCTCGGCCACGAGGTCGCAGCCGAAAGTCGTAACATGACCAAGAACTTCAATTTGGCCCGACATTACTGAGGCGAAACTCGGAACAAACAATGCCTGAAGGCATAAGACAGACTCGTGGTGAATCCTACATTTTAGAAACCGATCTCAACATACGATACCAAGGAAGATCGAAAAGCATCACGCGAACGACCTCGGCAAAAGTGATTCCGAGTAATGTGGTGGACCTGAACTTTCGAAGGTGCAATACCGAAAACGAGTGAACTCGGGTGAATCAAATCCGAGATGACATAGCAAACACCTCGGCATTCCAAGCCTCAGAATACCGAGCTGGGGGGCAACTGTTAGGGATATGAATATCATATCCCAACTACTCACCTAAGAATCTACTAAGAGGTACATTCATGAATATCTCAACAACACTAAACAGTCAAAGGGCACAAGATAAGGATCACATCCCAACAGAAAGGAAGCTGAACCCTAATGCAATCTGGGGAGCTCAAAAGGCCAAAGCCTAGGAAGGTAATCCTTATAAATAAGAGCTTAAGAACCCCAGGTACACACTTTTAACCTATTTACTGATACTACCCACACTGTGCACACACACACCCCTTGGCTATTAGCTATTGCTTGTGCGCAGTGATTGGGACCTCGGCTATAAGCCTAGTATACACCTGATATACACTATCTCTGAGCGCATACCATACGGTATAGCAATACGGTCTATCCAGGACCTAACATTGGCGCCGTCTGTGGGAAACGATAAATTTCGACTCCCATTCCACGATGACGAACACTCGTTCGACGTCTAAAAACGTCCAAATACCGCCGCACCAGTCTGCAGTGGAACAGATCCAGGCGACTACAACTCCTATGCTGGTAGACGTACAGGTCGAAGGGGTCGGCCTTCAGGGACCGACTCTCAGACCCCAGACCAGCATGGCAGCGGCAATAGCTCGTCCGCCTCCACACAGTGAGCCACCGAACGTGACCACGATGGCCATGGGTGCAATCCTTTAAAGATTGCAAGAGATGGAAAACAGATTCCTGACTCAGCGATGAATGGATGCCCAAAGGATGGCGACATTTGAGGCCGAGCTGAGAAATCTGAACGCGGAAGTCCGACCTATGGTAGCCGGACAAGTCGTAAACTCCAGACCTCAACATCAAAATGTTGAAGGCGTCCCACATCAGAATGCTGAAGGCATCCAACATCGGAACGACGAAGACCTCCGATGTCAAAACGCTGAAGGCCGACCTGGAAGGAACGACCATGCTGTTGATGATGGCCCGCAACGTCAAAACGCGACTACAGTCGAAGGAAACGCGCAGAATGTGCAGAACCCTAACTTCGGCAACAACCGGAATGGTGGAGGTCCGAAAGACAACCAGGACGAAAATTATCTGGATGATGAAGAGGCTAATGATAGCCCATTCACTGGGACGCTCATGAACTTGGCCATACCGCTGAGATTCAAGAGCACCAGGATACCTCCGTACGATGGAAGTCAGGACCCAAAAGCCCATTTAGAGGCTTTCAAAACCGAGATGCTGTTCAACGGGATCACTGGACCTATTAAGGCCAGGATCTTCGCGACGACATTGACTGGTCAAGCGATGACTTGGATAACCAAGCTCCCTAGGAACTCAATCGACTCGTTTGAGGACATAGCTCGAACTTTTCGACTTAACTTTGCAACAAGCAAGGTGCATCCGATGCGAGCCTATGCATTGGGAAGAATCCGGCAGAAGGAGAACGAATCGCTGAGGAAGTACCTCGATCGATTCAAGGATGCCGCCCTCAAGGTCCGAGGCTTAACTGAAGAAGTGCACCTCCACTTAATCATTTCGGGAATAGATGGCGACTCCCACTGGCGAGGTCTATCTTTAAAAACCCGGTGAACGATCTGGAAGAGTTTCGACAAAGGTCGGATAAATACATTGACGTGGAAGACATGCAAAAGGTCTACGTCGAATCTCGAGTATGAAGCCTGACACGTTGAAGCCCGAGTAAGAAAAACAACAAAGACCGGGACCAGAAGGGATCCAAAAAAGCAAAGGACACTCGTGATAAGAGGTCGGAAGATCGATCATCAAGGAGGAAGTATGACGATTATACACCTTTGAACGTGTCCAGATCCAGGATATGGAAAGAGGTGGCTCAGACCGAGGTGCGCAATGTCGAGAGACTTCGACCCCTCAAAACCAAGTTCGGGGTAGACAGGAACAAATACTGCGCCTTCCACGATCAAAACGTTCACTTTACGGATGACTGCTGGGACCTCCGAGATGCAATTGAAAAGCACGTCAGAGAGGGAAAGTTGAAGCAATATATCATCCGAACACAGGGCAAGAAAAATAATAAGCGAAAGCAAAGAAGCCGGAGCCGAAGTCAAAGCCCAAAGAGAGAGGATAGAAAGGATCAAAGACAAGACCGATCCACCAAAGGAAAAGAGGTCGACGACAAGGATGAGACTTTTCCCGAAGCCGAATTCGAATGCAACGTGATAAGTTGAGCTTTAGGTGGGGGAGGAGACTCGGCCAACGCCAGAAGAAAGTACCTGAAAGAGGTCATTTCCGTAAGAGACATGCCGACCTTCAAAGGGAAAGCCAGCAAACCCCCCCCCCCCCCAAGACTATTTTTTACTCGGGAGGAACTAGCAATAGTCGTACCTGGACACACTGACGGATTGGTGATCACTGGAGTGCTAGTCAACTGCCGAGTGAAGAGAATCTTTATTGACCACGGAAGCTCAGCAGACATAATTCTCTGGGATGTTTTCCAGAGGATGAACCTAGATGAAAAGGATCTAAAACCATGTGCCACCGATCTGGTCGGGTTCAACGGAGCGGCATCCCCTCCAAAAGGCTACATCGACCTAAAATTGACCTTAGGCACGAAGGACTCGTTCCGAGCTGGAAGGGTTCGTTTCGTCGTAGTGGACACCTCGTCTTCCTACAACGTGATCATTGGCTGGCCTACAATCCATGACTGGGATATGCTGATCTCCACCAAGCATCAACCACTGAAAATGCCTGCGATGAACAACGAGATTGTCACCATACGAGGTGATCAAGAAGAATCAAGAAAGTGCTACTATGAGACCATGCGAGTCCATCAAGGAGGCCCATCATCTCCCCCCGAGCTTAAGGATAGAGGAGCCAAGGACCAGTCCTTAAGGGCATCAGGAAGAGAGATAAACTTGATCGAACTGGACATGAGAGAGGAGCTCCAAGCACCTCGTCCAGAACCCCAATGGGAGTTGGATGACGTCGAGATCCGGAAGGACGGCGAAGGACGTACCAAGGTGGGGAACACCCTAGAGGTCGAGTTCAAAAAAGAACTCATATCCTTGTTAAAGGAAAATTCCGATGTATTCGCATGGAAGGCCTCAGAAATCCCAGGAATAGACCCAACTTTCTGTTGCCACAAGCTCTCCATGTACCCTGGATCGCAGTCAGTGTCCCAAAAGAAAAAGGAAGATAGGATCTGACTGACGTCAAGCTTTAAGTGAACACGTCGACGAGCTGCTAGAAGCCGGATTCATCAAGGAGATACAGTACACCACGTGGCTCTCTAACGTGGGGATGGTAAAGAAACCAAGTGGAAAGTGGAGGACCTGCGTGGATTACACCGACCTCAATCAGGTCTGCCCAAAAGACTCGTATCCAATGCCAAGCATTGACCAGCTAGTTGACAATTCGTCAGGATTTCAGCTGCTATCATTTATGGACGCATACTCTGAATACAATCAAATCCCATTGCATCCAGACGACCACGAAAAAACCGCCTTCATCTCGGAAAAGGGAAATTTTTGCTACAACGTCATGCCTTTTGGCCCGACACTTGATGAATAAAAGGAGGGAAGAAAGGAGTACCTGAATAAAAGGTGAATGAAGCAACGGGGAAATAGCTAGAGAAGACGCGAACGAACTCAATGAGAACCTCCAAGAACAGCAAAGAGAGGAAAACACTTGATGAAGACAATGCCAGAAGAAAACTCCTATACCATTTTGAAAAATTGCATTTAAAGGGAAATGAGCCACAGGCGCGAAGATGAAAAGACCCCAAACGGTTGAGCAGTTAGGGGCCAAATGGTAAAATCACCCCTGAATACATTTAATAAGCACAATCATGACCTGCACACAGTCAGGATGGCGCGCCCTGCACGATGCACAAACTCTCAACAGATGTGGAACATGTGGATCGTGGTAACCGTCTTAACAGGGCCTGAAACGAAAGGTCAAGTTGATGCGATAAGATCAAACTTCACGCTCCGAGCTCCAAACTCGCCTTAATCTCGCAGGTCAAAAAATGAGCTCGGCCACGAGGTCGCAGCCGAAAGTCGTAACATGACCAAGAACTTCAATTTGGCCCGACATTACTGAGGCGAAACTCGATACAAACAATGCCTGAAGGCATAAGACGGACTCGGGGCGAATCCGACATGTTAGAAACCGATATCAACATACGATACCAAGGAAGATCGAAAAGCATCACGCGAACGACCTCGGCAAAAGTGATTCCGAGTAATGTGGTGGACCTGAACTTTCGAAGGTGCAATACCGAAAACGAGTGAACTCGGGTGAATTAAATCCGAGATGACATAGCAAACACCTCAGCATTCCAAGCCTCAGAATACCAAGCTGGGGGGCAACTGTTATGGATATGAATATCATATCCCAACTACTCACCTAAGAATCTACTAAGAGGTAGATTCATGAAAATCTCAACAACACTAAACAGTCAAGGGCACAAGATAAGAATCACATCCCAACAGAAAGAGAGCTGAACCCTAATGCAATCTGGGGAGCTCAAAAGGCCAAAGTCTATGAAGGTAATCCTTATAAATAAGAGCTTAAGAACCCCAGGTACACACTTTTAACCTATTTACTGATACTGCCCACACTGTGCACACACCCACCCCCTTGGCTATTAGCCTAGTGCTTGTGCGCAGTGATTGGGACCTCGGCTATAAGCCTAGTATACACCTGATATACACTATCTCTGAGCGCATACCATACGGTATAGCAATACGGTCTATCCAGGACCTAACATTGGCGCCGTCTGTAGGAAACGATAAATTTCGACTCCCATTCCACGACGACGAAAACTCGTTCGACCTCTAGCAACGTCCAAATACCGTCGCACAAGTCTGCAATGGAACAGAATTCAAATTTTGGCAAAAGTTTTCGACGAAAACATTTTCGTTAAACTTTTTGACAAACAAAAAAAAATTTCGTCGAAATATTTTGCGAAACACATTTTCATAGAAAATTTTTGACAAAATATTTTCGTCAAGTTTTTTGATAAAAAACATTTCCATCAATATTTTCAACGAAACACATTTTTGTCAAAAAATTTCGTCGAAAGTTTCGAATGAAACATTTCCCTCAATACAATTTCCGTTGAAATTTTTGTCAGAACACATTCCCATCAAAATTTTGAGCGAAAAACATTCCGTCAAAATTTTTGACGAAATTCTTTTTTCGTTTAAAACATTTGATGGAAGAAATCATTTTCGTCAAAACTTTTGACGGAAACTAAATTTCGTCGAAAATTTCAATAGAAAATTTATTTTTGTAAAAATTTTCATAAGAGAAAAAATTTTGTCGCTTTTCTACAAAAAGTATTCCGACGAAAAAATAATTTTGTGACGAAATTTTCGTAAATTTCATCGAAAATATGATCTTTTTTAGTATAGTGAAAAGTACATAAATAATTTTGTTAGAAATTTTAAATTTAATTTAATATGTAAAATATAATAATTATATTAATTTTAAAAAAAGGATAAAATGGTAAAAATATATCATTAATCTAAAAATGTTAAAACAAATAAATAATTAAATTACATGAGTTTAAAAAATAAATCAATAACTATAAAAAAATCAAATTAAAAACATGTTTTGAAACCAAGTCAAAAACGGGTTAGGTCAGATTTGACCCACTTCAAAAACCAAGTCAGGTCAGATCTGACCCGGTTCTGAACTAGTTCAAAAAAATCCAAACCAAGTCAGACTTGACTTAGATCAAATTAAAGCGGGTCGAGTCAAAATATCTGATCTATAAAAACCAAGTTGGGTCGAGTCGGCACAAAAACCTAACCCGACCTGATCCTTGCACACCCCTATTGATAGCAAACATGTGTGGGACATGTACCAATGTGGCCATCAAGCTAGCCTTTTATTTCAGATTCACTGATAACAAATACAAAACTTGGAAGTGTTAAAAAACACTTACAATGCTAGCAAGAATCATAAATAGTATAAGGGAAATTAATTGGGCACTGATTAACCAATCTCTATCTTCATATACTTTTCAGTGCCCATTTACTGTGAGTGTTTTCCAATGAACAACTTTAGAGCAAACAAATTGTACAACATTGAGACAGGTTGATTTTTGGGTAATCAGAAACAAAGAGATCATACTTTGTGTTATGGATGGCCCAACAACACAGCGGCCCAAAGGTCCAAGCCCAATCTCAACTCCCTATCCACGTCAGCCCTACCAACCGTCAACCCTCCCAACCCCCAACGTGATGGCACTCCCTAGGGAAAACACCAAAATGTCTCGTCTCGGGATCCCAACCCCCAAAGGTAATCGCCCCAGATGCCATAAGAGGAAACTGTCCCTTTGTCACACGCTGACACCGCCAGGCGTAGGGGGCGCATCGCTGCTATCGTCGCAGTGCCTGCCACGCCCAGCAGCATCTGCCATCATGAGCAGATCCCAAGAAGGGTTGACCCCATCCTCACCAACCCACAGAAGATTCACATCACCTTCCCCTATAAATAGCCCCATTGGGCACACCAAGAAGGTATCTTATGTATCGTTATTCTGTCCATTTACATTGAGTCACACATACACACACCTAATTCCATTGTTGATTGCATACTTCATACTTGGAACAATGCCTCTTAGCATGGTCTCTACCTGTGCTAAGGGTATCATCCATATAGTGACTCCATCTCCAAAGGGAACAACATAGTGGGCTTATAGATCCCAACGGTACATTTGCGCCGTCTGTGGGAAACTATAAACTTCTATTCCCATTCTCCTACCAAAGATCTACGAGAGGCATTTCATTCTCTAGTAGCTAAGCATGGCTGTTACGACAAGAAGAGCAGAGCAGACCAGAGCTGTTACCCCTGAAGGTCATGCGCAAACAGTTCATTCCAACTTCCCATCGTCTATGCATTCAGCCCCTGCTGAACAAGTAGCTGGCGAGGCGCTTCCACCGGTGTTGCAATCTGTTGGCCCATAATTACCAACAGCTGATGCTAGAGTAGCACCGTTGAATCGTCGCGTCGCCATATGCGAATTCCAAGGGGAGAACTTGGTCCCAACTCAACCCCCACCACCTGAAGTTTGTTTCGGAATGCCACTTCCCGCCACTGGCCCACAAACTATCCCACCAGCTTATCATCGACAACCGCCCGAAGTCAGCCGGTGGCTCTGTATAATGATCACCGAATCCGTGTGGTCACCCCATATCCCCCTGGACCTTACACTCACAACGTGGCCACCCCTTTCCCCCACCTTTCCCTGCTGGCTTTCCATTCCATGGTTACGCAATACCATCTCACAATGCGGCGATTCTACAACCTCAAGGATCATGTACGAATCCTGGCCTGCCACAATATATCGCCCATCAAGCACCAGCCCTCTCTTACTCGGTTGAAGCCCCACATGCACCTCGCCCACCACCAGACCAGCACGCGCACAACTCGAACTTACGGGTAACGCCTGCTAATACTTCAGGGCGTAACAAACCCTTAACTGATATCCTACGCCTCACCCCCATACCTCTCGGTTTCAAAGGCCCTTCCAATATCGCCTAGTATGTCGGTGACACCGATCCTTTTGAATGGATCCAAAAGTTTGAAGCGGCGATGACTCTTCACGGTGAGACGGATCTCCTCATGTGCAGGACTTTCCCTACACTTATGGCGGGAGAGCATTGACTTGGTACACCACCTTGCCAACCGGTAGTGTTGCGTCCTGGGATGATCTGGCAGGCAAGTTTCAAACCCATTTCGCAACCAGTCGCCCTGTGCCTAAATTCGTCCACTCCCTCGAAAAGATTCGCCAACAGTCAGGGGATTCCCTTAGATCCTTTTTGGATCGCTTTGATAAAGAGGCTCTGCAGGTCCAAGGTCTGGACCCTAAGGTGCAAGTACATATACTCCTGTCGGGCTTGCGCTAAGGAGCGTTCGCATACGAGCTTGCTCGCCATGAAATTACCGACCTAGAAGAGGTCAAGGAAAAAGCTCAAGAGTTTATGCGGATAGAAGAGTACAAAGGGAGCCGAGTTGATGACGTCCACAACCAAGAGAAGAAGACCAGTAAAAGTAAGGACCACGTTGAAGAAAGCAGGAAGGGTCACAAACCCGTCGCCCGTTGGGGTGTGACACTTCAGGACAACAATCACACAGCGTCCTGCAAACGGAATACAGAGAAGAGCATAAGAGTAACTCACGGCACCAACAGCCAGCCAGAGAAGTCACCATATACTGCAAATTTCACCGCAGTAACGACTATAGTACTGAAGAATGCAGACACCTCAAAGATGAGATTGATGAGCTTATCAAAGGCGGTGCCAAAAGGCGGGCAAGTGATGGTGCTCTTGCTGTCGGTTCTGGCAGGCGATACCGCGAGCGTAGCAAATCACCAGAAAGAAAAAGAACTAACCAATCAGGTTACCGGCCTCGCCATGAACGTGCCCATAGAGATGACTCTCCAAGATACCGCAGAGCACAAGCTAGCCCAAGCAATGGAGGAAGATGGGAGGAAGATGAAGAAGACTCAGTTGTCATCAAGAACGGAGTGATAAACATGATCTCAGGCAAATTGAGCGGAGGCGGTGAAACAGCTAACGCCAGGAAGAAACACTTGAAACAGTGTTTGGCGGTAGCTGGCAAAGTCATCAGCAAAGTGAAAGTTGATTCAGGTCCAACCAAGCCTAAAATCGTCTGGGACTACAACGATTTAGGCAACGTCCTCCCCGGACATGACGACCCCCTCGTCATCCAAGCAATAATAGCCAATTTTGGCGTCAATCACGTGTTTGTTGATCACGGCAGTTCTGCTGATATTTTATTTTTACCATGTTTCAGGGCGTTGGGGTTTACAGCCAAAGACTTAACCCCAGTCGCAGGTGAACTCTCAGGTTTCAACGCAACAGTTACCAAGCCGCTTGGAATGATAAAACTGCATTTATCCATGGGAACGCCACCCACTTCAAAGTCAGCTGACATCCAATTCCTAGTGCTTGACACCCTATCAGCATACAACGCAATCCTTGGCCGAAGGATGTCCGCCGCCTTCGAGGCGAGCGTATCCCACCCGCACTTGGCGATGAAGTTTATATCTAGGGATAACAAAGTCGCAACGGTAAAAGGGGACCAAACAGTGGCTAGGAGCTGCTACAATATATCCCTGAGACCGGCGACCAAGGTTACCTTCAGAGATCAACCAGAACCCCAGCAAATCACAGCCCAACTAGTTGAAGGAAGCCCCAGCAGGAAGGTGAAGGAGCATGACCAATGTTTCCTAGTAGAATTTGATGCAAGAGACGACCCCCGAGTGGAACACGCCAGACCCACTCCAGATGGAGCATTAGAACACATCGTCTTGGGCATTGATGATCATCAAACAACTACCATCGGGGCGACCATTGACCCTGAAATGAAAAGCAAATTGATCAAATTGTTGCGAGGCAACAGAGACCTATTCGCTTGGAAACCGTCAGACATGTCGGGCATCGACCCTGAAGTGTGCTGCCACCGGTTATCTGTGGACCCCAAAGCAAAGCCCGTCGCCCAGAAAAAGAGAAAGTTCGGCCCCGACCGCCAGAAGGTCATTGATGAAGAAGTTAAAAGACTCCATGACGCCGGCTTCATTAGGGAAATCAAGTACACCACTTGGTTGTCCAACCCAGTACTGGTAAAAAAGCCAAACGGAGCGTGGAGGATGTGTCGACCCAAGGATGCTTATCCCTTCCACAGCATTGACCAGTTGGTCGATAACGCATCTAGTTTCAAGATGCTGTCATTCATGGATGCGTACTCTGGTTACAACCAAATCCCACTGCTCCAAGAAGACCAAGAGAAGACGGCGTTCATCACCCATAACGCCAATTATTGTTACACCATGATTCCCTTCGGATTGAAGAATGCTGGTGCCACATATCAGTGGATGATGAATGAAGTGTTCAAAGATTTGATTGGCAAAAGCATCGAAGTTTATATCGATGACATGATCGCCAAGTCGAGAACGCCAGAACAACACTTGTCGGACCTTCAAGGCGTGTTTGATAGGCTGAGAAAGTATAATATGCGGCTTAATCCAAGCAAATGCACCTTCGGCGTACCCGTCGACAAGTTTCTAGGCTTCATGCTTATTGAAAGAGGCATTGAAGTCAACCCTGACAAGTGCAAGGCGATTATCGAAATGTGAAGCCCTCGAACGGTCAAAAAAGTTCAATAGTTAACTGGGAAGCTCGTGGCCCTCACCCGTTTTTTAGCAAATTTGGCACATAAATTTCTCCCCCTGTTCCACTTACTCAAAAAGGAACTACCTTTCAGTGGTCCGAAAGAATGCGAGAAAGCCTTCCAGGAGTTTAAAAGAGTTCTCTCTTGCCCACCAATCCTCACCAAACCAAACAACGGCGAGACGCTGTATTTATACTTCGCTGTAGGCGCCGAGGCTATCAACGCAGCCTTAGTCAAAGAATCAAGAGAGGAGGGGCAGAAATCAATCTACTTTATCAGCAAAGTTCTACAAGGGGCTGAGCTTTGGTACCAACAGGTGGAAAAAGGTTCCTTCACACTTATCTTCGCCGCACGAAGGCTAAGACCGTATTTCCAGTGCCATCCGATATTGTCAGGACAAATCAACCAATTCGCCAAGTTCTGCACAAGCCTGACCTCGCTGGAAGAATGATGTCTTGGGCGATCGAGCTGTCGAAATACGAAATCGCCTACGAGCCAAGAACCGTCATTAAGGCTCAAGCCCTCACAGACTTCATTGCAGAAATGACGCACACCTCCCTGCCTGATGGCCAAATAGCCGAAACGCCACCCCGGCTATATGGAAACTATATGTTGATGGTTCATCAAACGCCAAAGGTTCAGGGGCAGGAATGATAGTTGAAAATCCAGACGACGTGGCTGTCGAACATTCCTTATCCTTCGACTTCAATACCACAAATAACCGGGCAGAGTATGAGGCCATGATAGCTGGCCTAATCCAAGCAAAGGAGATGAGAGCCCAGCGCCTCAAAGTCTTCAGTGACTCTCAGTTGGTGACATTTCAGATCTCGGGTGAGTATCAAGCCAAAGGACCACTGATGTGCAAATACTTAGAGAAAGTCAAAGAGTTACTGCAAACCTTTAAAAGCGTTGAGGTGGAGCATATCAGGCGAACTGAAAACACCCGAGCAGATATCATCGCTAAGTACTGGCTGAATCCAGAAAAAAGTCCCCCTCCAGTTCTTATATGAATTGGCGTACTGAGCAAATATCGACCCCAATCTGGTCCCCGCCTTCAGTGAAACCCAGCCAAGCTTTTCAATGAGGGCGACACCTGGAAGCAATAAAAGAACAACCGCACAGAGCACACCCATCCAAAATATTGACATATCTTTTCAAAGACCCGAACAAACGCCCAAGCATTAGGGTGCAGTTGAGAAAGCGCAACCCGCAGATGGGCTAACACCCTCAGATAAAGGAAACCTAACTTTCTGATCCGTAAAGTGAGTCTTGTACACCATGAACCGCCATCGAGGGATCGCCCTATGGCTAGGTTTTTCCCAAACTCGGCCACTGCCCCCAACCGCAATGCTTTGCCATTTCGTCTCTTCTTCGGCACTTTCAGTGAAATCAAAATTGCCTTCTGATCGATAAGCCTGGTCCAAAATAACCCCACTGGTATAACAAGATGAAGAAGAAGCCACCATCGGGTCTACCCACTCCCTCGCCGAGAAGCATTCGTTATCTTCTGCAACCGCCATCAACCATGAGAATACCCACAAATCAAACCTGGGAGCGACAAACACACAGTCAATCGCCAAACACTTCAACCGACGCCAAGAAGATCAACAAAGAGTCAAACTCTAATCCTCCATATCACCCAACTCCTATTCCCTGGACCACCGGCATTCCCTTACCAATAACTCAATCAAAAAACAATCAATAATAAGAAACTTACCAGAAGAGTCTGAGGTTTCCGAAGAGCTCGAGGTGTAAAAATCTGAATAGCTTAAAGAGGAAGGCCACCACGCAGGCGGTATCTTATAAAGCCCCAGGTCTTCATAAATGGCATCCCACACGCCATACCTTATAAGCCTACCATCTTCTGGGTGGTATCTACCTAAACGGTTGTCAATGGATTCGTCATATTTACGGCGATGGAAGGAATGAGAAATGTTGGGAATATAACCACGAGATGTGCTCAAGGCGACTGGAGATGCAACATTTGGCCGGGTTGTCCCTAAGGGTTGAGGCTTGTAATAATACTCTAATGGACGGTTTTGCGGTAGGCGATTAATAGAGGATAAAGGCCGAACAAGTCACCCTACTCCAAAATCGGAACGCCGCGAAAAATGGCGGCGTGATTCGGTCCTCTGATCATAGGAACGACAAGAAGACCTAGCATGACTCCTCCGTGAAGGTCGAGACCCAACCCCTTCACCAGACTCACCAGATCGTCGCCTCCTAGTCCCAGCAGACTGGCGCCTACCAGATCTAGAAGCGTTCTCACCAGTCGCCATCTGGCGCCCACCATTGAGACGGAAACCAGACGCCTCACCCAAGTACGGAAGCACGGGTCCTAAAGCCCTCTCCGGCAAGAGATGTTGAATCTCCTCTTCACTAAAACCAAGAAGCTCAGGAACCCTGCCATGGGGTAACGACTCCACCCCGGGAATTAAAGAACGATAAGAGGGAAAACTACTACCTTCCCCACCACGATTGGCAAGGTATTCCTGCATAGCAGGCCCTACTGCACAGCCATCGAGCGTGTCGAAAGCTTCTTCAAACTCTTCCTCCTTAACATCCACCTCCAACTCAGGCAAGACCAAACCAGGCAGGTCTGTTATCTTGACCATCACCAGAAAAAGGAGAAGAGAAGCGAAGCTAAAGAAGTATAAAGAAATATCAAAGCTACAAGCCAGAAACACTGTACCTGAGATAACGCAGAGAATGAAGAAAGGAGGACCGGCACGAGCACTATCACGAAGGGAGAAAAGTGAGGATGAGGAAGGAAGAAATCGAAGAGCCTGAGATTTGAGAAGAAGGTCCTCAGGAAGGGACGACGAACCTCCTTTAAGTAAGACAAGAAAGATCAAGATGGCGTACACGTGTAGTACCTCACCATTTCGACCGTAGGATAGCGCAACCGTCAGATAATGGGCAATTGTGATGAGAGGCCTGATGGTAATTACAGGGGGACAAGACACCCCTCACGTCGCATTAATGCGCCATGCTTAGTGACGGTTGAGTGCCTGCAGTTATTTGCAATGATGGAGGCACCCATCATTACTGCTCCTCGAAAACCGAAAAGCCGCTTTTCGTGTCAGAAAAGGCGAAAGGCCCAAAATACCCAACGCAGGACAACGCGGCCCGCCAAAGAGACAAATGGTATGAAACCCCGCCTCGAAGCACTTCAAAAGCCCCAAATACTTACCAAGTCACCAAGACACAAGATATCACGCCTACGTGAACCACTCAGATCGCCAGCCAGGCGTCGCCCAAACCCTTTCACCTTGGCGTTAACCACTCAAATCGCCCGTGAGGCGTCACCCGAGCCCGTTTACCTTGGCACCAAGCTACGCTTGCTACCAAGCTGGGGGCTCCTGTTCTGGATGGCCCAACAACACAGCGGCCCAAAGGTCCAAGCCCAATCTCAACTCCCTATCCACGTCAGCCCTACAAACCGTCAACCCTCCCAACCCCCAACGTGATGGCGCTCCCTAGGGGAAACACCAAAATGTCCCGTCTCGGGATCCTAACCCCCAAAGGTAATCGCCCTAGATGCCATAAGAGGAAACTGCACCTTTGTCACACGCTGACACCGCCAAGCGCAGGGGGTGCATTGTTGCTATCGTCGCAGCGCCTGCCACGCCCAGTAGCATCTGCCATCATGAGCAGATCCCAAGAAGGGTTGACCCCATCCTCACCAACCCACAGAAGATTCACATCACCTTCCCCTATAAATAACTCCCTTGGGCACACCAAGAAGGTATCTTATGTATTGTTATTTTGCCCGTTTACATTGAGTCACACATACACACACCTAATCCCATTGTTGATTGCATGCTTCATACTTGGAACAGTGCCTCTTAGCTTGATCTCTACCTGTGCTAAGGGTATCATCCATATAGTGACTCCATCCCCAAAAAGAACATAGTGGGCTTATAGATCCCATCGGTATACTTTGATTTTGGAAGAAATCTTGCAAGTGGCAACAGTTTCCTCGGGTCAATGTAAAACTTGTCACCACCTGAATACGAAGTAGCAACAATCCCTTCCATCATTTTGATAGAAAAGTATTGCATTTCACAGATGAAGTAGAAAGTCAAATCACAACCAAGCTCTATAACAAAACACAAATCCTAGAAGCAACCAACGTGTTAAAATACAAAAGGAGAGAAACTCACATATTCATTGATGGAGCCATTTTATTAGTATTATATCATATCAAATAATAACTTTCTCCTACCGATTTAGAAAAATATAGTGAGCTCCATTTTATTTTTTTTAATGGGACCCACTACATATTTATCTCTATTGCCATAGACATCTTCTATTTTATAAGATAAGACTAACAAACCCAAACATAAAAATAGAAAAATTAAGAAGAGAAGTATAACATAGAGAAGATTATTATTATTATTATTATTTGAAATAAGTAATTTTTGGGAGAAAAAATATCCGTTCAAATACTTTATGATATTCGGATAAAAAATCTTTAATTTTTTTGATTTGTCTTATGTTATAAAGTTACAGCTTGCATTTCTTTGTGATAGAACCAATCTTATTAAAACCGGCTCGATCATTGACCCGGTCGAGGTACTGGGTCACTGGTTCAACCAGTGGGTCACTGGTTCAACCGCATGACCCAGTAATTATATGCAATTTTATAATTTATATTAAAAAATTATAAATATACTCAAATATCTAAAAAAATGATAACAATTTCAAATATTTTAATATAAAAATAATAAATGACATATTATAATACAATAATAGATCAAACAAAAATATAATGATCGTGATACGAGACTTTAGGTTAAGAAAACGACATCTCTAACTATAAATCAAATCAAAATTTTCTGCATAGTGCATAATTGAGATAATATTAGTGTTGTATGTACATAACTTATGTAAGTCAATAAGCAAAAAAATATTTAAATATGTCTATTATAATTTTTTTTTTGAAAAAAAAATTTAGATTTTTTTTTTTTGGAACCGGGCCGGGTCACCGGTTAACTGACCGGATCACCGATTTTCATGAAAACCGACCGGGTCGGACCGAATTGCACCAGTTCTGATGCATAACCAGTCTGTTACTTCAACCAGACCGATTATATGACCGATTTACCGGTTCCCGAGTCGACCCAGCCGGTGAATAACACTAGATAGAACCACGCATAACTCGTGTAGTTCAAAAAATGTTATGTAATAGGAAAATTTCAATAAGTTTCCTCCTAATCACTTATTTGCTCTCTGAAATTTTAAATATTTATTCCTCTAATTTAAAATATTTTTATCAGTTATCCCTCTAATTAGAAAAGTAACTGGTAAAAAAAATTAAATTAAAAGGGTAAATAATAAAAAAAATTAAGTAAAAATATAAATGATTCAAAAAATTTAAGCAGGAAAAAAGTGATTCCAAAAAAATTTTACAAGGATTTTGAGAATTTTTCTGTACATTTTATTGTAAAAACACAAAGAAAAAATATTTTTATATTCTAAAATTGATGATAAATATTTGATCATGTAAAACTCTAATTAACTTCATTTATATTGATACTCAGACAAGATAAATCTTTATAAACCCTAATAGGATGCAGTTACCAAAATAAATAAATAATAATCATAAATAAACCTCACACTCCATACTGAAGTGAATCTGATCCATAATGGTAGTAGCAACCATGGCAAGAGCTCTTTCTCTCTCTTCACTTCGCTTCTCTATCCTCCTTCCCCGCCGCCTCCTTTCAACCACCGCCATCCTCGCCCGACGTCCCTCTCTAGCTCCTCTTTCCCACGCCGCCCGCTTCACCGCAGTCCGGTGCCGAGTGAATCGCGCCGGAAACTCGGCGTACTCGCCGCTGAACTCGGGGTCGGGGTCCAACTTCAGCGAGCGGCCACCGACCGATATGGCCCCTCTGTTCCCGGGTTGCGACTACGAGCACTGGCTCATCGTCATGGACAAGCCCGGCGGCGAAGGTGCCATCAAGCAGCAGATGATCGATTGCTACATTCAAACCCTCGCTAAGGTTCTTGGCAGGTCCACATTCTCTCTTTTTCTTTCAAAGTTCAAAAATTTTCTTTGTTTCTCATACATTTAGGTTATTGGGTATTCTTGCTGGTGATTTTTTTCTTTCTTTTAAGAATGAAAATGAGTCCTTTTTTTTATTCTTCAGTTTTTTTTGGTGTTCTTTAGTTTTAGTTAATTGGGTGTTCTTTTGTGATTTTTTATTTTATTTTTTTTAATGGAAAATGATTTATATTTTATTTGCTATTTGTTTTTTTTTTTTTTTAGAGAAAAAGAGAAAAATTCTTGGATGTTTCAATTAGTTTTAGCTTATTGTGTGTTTTTAAGTGTTACTTTTTTCAGCGTTGATTTTTTTTTTTTTTTGAGTGTTTTAATTAGTTCAAGGTTATTGGGTGTGTTCTCTTGTCACTATTTTTTTGTTTCTAAGCATAGAAAATTGAGGTTCTTTTGTCGAAAAAGGAAAAAAAAAAATCTCGGATGCTTCAATTGGTTTTAGCTTATTGGGTTTCTTTTATGGGTGATTAATTTGAGCATGGAAACAGCTTGTGATAGTGTGGGTTGTTGTTAGTTTTTGTCTGAGTTGTATTTTTCTTCCTGGTTTTCAGTGAAGAGGAAGCTAAGAAGAAGATTTACAATGTTTCCTGTGAGAGGTACTTTGGATTTGGATGTGAGATTGATGAGGAGACCTCTAATAAGCTGGAAGGTCTGTAATGGAAGTGTTGTATGGCTTATTGTTAGTACTTCTTTTTGTTGCATTTGTGTTTACTTTTTCCGTTTCTCTTTGAATAGGGTTGCCTGGAGTTCTGTTTGTTCTCCCAGATTCGTATGTTGATCCTGAATACAAGGACTACGGTGGTGAGGATTTAATGATGCTGTTGTTTAAGCCTTTTTCTTTTGTTTTTCACTGTCTTTTTAACGGTCAATGGGGATTCATTTTTTTTGTACAGCCAGCATTTTTCTTGCAATATTAGGATAATAAGATTGGTGATATATGTTTACCTGTCTAAGTTTCCAAGCTGGGTTTCTCCTTGAAGTAATATAATGTTAAGCATCCTATCCATATTGGTTAGGATCACTAGTGTGACATGCAAGATTTAGCTTTGAGAGTGTGAGTGCTAACTGCTTGCCAACTTAGTTAAATGTGACATGTGCTTTGATGTTTCTATTTAATTTTTCTTAAAAATTCCATTCCATCTTCATCAAGCTAGACAGTCTTACAATGTTTGGCTTTTATGTATGGACTTACATCAAATGTCTCTCTTAACTGTTCTGTGCTTTATATACCTTGTGGAGATGCAGATCAGTGGAGATGAAAAATATAGCGAATGTCAGCCTCTATGTATAGTCTTTATATGCTTTAATGTATGGAGATGCTTTGTCATTCGTATGAATAAAAAGTAGTAGTCTGCTACATGCTTTTTAGCTTGTCATGTTTTCAACATCAATATGTGCGGAAAGTGATCCTATAACCCATGAAACGTTTGCAGCCTGATTAAATTGGTACAAGTAATTGTTTTTTTGAGGAAATTCTCCCTTTATATGTAGTCTACCTTGCCAAAGCTAATAACTCTTTGTGAGTAATGTCTAGCTTTGAATGCTAATATGTAATTTCCACTATCCTGTTCTTTTGCTTCATCAATCATGTACTTGCAGACTAATTGGAGTTGATGCATCAAACTAGATGACATCCCCTTACAACCACTCCTTCATTAGGCCTGTAGTTCCATTTTTACTATTTGATAAATCAGAGGTTAAATGATTTTTTTGGACAAATTTCAAATTCCTAAACTCAAAATTATGTTCACTCTGATGATGATATTCAGGTTCTTTTCTTTCTTTTTTTCCCCCCTCTGCAATCCATACTGTATTTGTTTTTAAAGGTTTTCTCTTTTTAATTTTCATTATCGGTTAAATATACTGGAGACTTGCTTTCACTTGTAGATAGATAGATCTTGCATGGTTAATTCAGGTGATGGCAATGGTATAGCTCTTTTCCATCTCTCTTCCTTCATCAGTAGTCCATCTTGGCAAAGCTAATAACTCTTTATGGGTAATGTTTAGCTTTGAATGCTAATGGACTGACATAAAATTTCCCTCCTATCCTGTTCTGTTGCTTCATCAATCGTGTAGTTGCAGAATCATTGGAGTCGATACATCAAACGGCATAACATCCCCTTACAACAACTCCTTCATTAGGCCTGTAGTTTCATTTCTACTGTTTGATAAATCAGAGTAGAAGATAGATCGTACATGGTTGTTAATTTAGGAGATGGCAGTGGTGTTGCTCTTTTCCGTCTTTCTTCCTTCATCAATAGTCCATCTTGCCAAAGATAATAACTTTTGCTGGATAAGGCTAATTGACCTGTGTGGGTCAAAAATAAAGGAAAAATGAATGACATTTGGCTCACAAGAAGGTGCTCTAGGTCCAGCTCCTTTAAAGAAAAATTGCAAGTGCTGATGTGCGGCAGTCCAATGGCAAATGTGTTGGTCCACGTAGTGCATTCAAACGTGCTAGGTGGACTAGTGCATTTGCCCTGATACTGACATGTGGCAGCACCATCCTACCCTCATTCTATGCTCCACTTCTCACCTCGAGTTCAAATCCTTCAACTTTGCCAGGGGGTCTCCTCATGCTAACCACTGGCATCAGAATTATCTTGTTGGGTGCAGGATCTGACCTGGCAGGTTTAATGATGTTATCAATCTCTTGCCACACGTTGAACTTGTATTGAAAAGCTTTTCTTACGCCACATCAAATGGGAATACATCCCTACCCTCAACAGATAGCACATGAGTTAATCTCTCCATGCTATCAACCTACGAGGGTATAATAATTGTTCTAGCTTTGAAAGCTTATGGGCTGGCATTAAATTTTCCTCATGTCCTATTCTGTTACTTCATCAAGCGTGCAGCTGCAGAATCATTGGAGTTACATCAAACCATATCCTAAATTCATTATACTCTTCACTGTTGATGTTATTCATATTTTGTTTCTGTGTAATCCATATCATAATTGAAAACTTTTCAGTTGTTTATCCCTGTATTTTTTATTTGCTCCCTTAATTTTTTTAATTTTACCATACCAGTGGAATATGTAGGACGAGCCTTGGAGCAGTAGTAAGATTGTTTTTTGTGACCGGAAAGTCATTGGTTCTAATTTTGAAACAGCCTCTTTTCAAAAATGTAAGGATAAGGCTGCTTCCAATTGACCCTCACCCCTACCCTCTTAAGTTATCCTCTTAAGTTAGGGAGCCTTGTGCACTGGGTTTTGCACTTTATACCTGTGGAAGATGGTTTCTTTTGTTATCATTGGTCCCCATTGTCCTATTGTGTTCTTTTGTTGTCATTGGACCCCATTGTCCTATTGTGTACCATGTCTAAGGTTGATAATTCTTTTCAAATGTAATGGTGCAGCTGAATTATTTGTGAATGGAGAAATAGTCCAGAGGCCACCTGAAAGACAGAGAAGGGTGGAGCCACAGCCACAAAGGCATCAGGACAGACCAAGATACAATGATAGAACAAGGTATGTCCGGCGCAGAGAAAACACAAGATGAAGGAGCAGTTGAGTAATAAGAGGGAGAGAGGGATATAGATGCTTTGAAAGACTGGAGTCTCACTATTGTAGTCCAGTCTTTGGATGCCTATATGAATTCATAGTTCTGTTGGTAAATGAAGATGTTAGTAGTTAAACCAGTATAATATCTTTTTTCCTATGAAAAGAATGTTGCACATAAACTATGTCTCTATGGAATGTGTTACTGTTTTTATGTTGCTACTTACCTTTTGCTTGGCCTTTTCTCCTTTGACTGAAGAAAATCAGTTGCCACGATTACCATTTTTGGTTCTTACTAATTTATCAACAAAGAGAAGGGAAAAAAAATAAAATCCCCAAATGTGTTCAATGATTAGGTTTTACTTAATGTAATAGGTCTAATGGCTCTTTGAACAATGTGATCTTTCTCCAATTTTATGGTTTGGGTTGACCCATAACTTATTTTCATTTTGGGATTGTTAATGTCGTTATTCTTCTTGTATCATCACTTTTTATTTGTATTTCTCATTTGAAGGGTGCTGCGAACCCCTCCTCTCACACCCCATTAATAGAATGCCTTTTAAATCACAATCAAGATTCTACTGCCCAACAAAAATAAATTACTACACAAACAGCAATACAGTGTAAAGCTTGTCCACAAGGAAAATGAATCACTTTGGATTCATTAATTTTTCCTTTTTTTTTTAATAGGATAAGATATTATATCTATTTTTTTCATACTCACTTTACCTGTCCATCTTTAATATTATTGGATAAGACTATCAAGAGGAGATAAAAATAATGAAAGTTAATTTTTATTATAATTTAACAGTGTTGAAATAAGTAGGTAAGATAAGTATGACAAAAAATAGGTAGAATATATTTATTTATTTTTTATAGAAAAATAAACCTACTAAAAGGATGGAAAAGCTATGAGCGATGATTTGTGACTTTTGAAAGATAGGGCTGAAGCAGCCAATAAGCCATCGATTAGTAAAGACTCGTACATCTAGATTTTACTGAATAAAATTTGATAAAAAGAGTAAACATAAAATAACATTTATAGTAATATTTAGTCATTATAAATGGAATATAATACGCGTGAGAGTAGTTGTGCGGAGATATTTTTCCAATACCTACATATAAAATAAAACTTGCTACACTGAGTTTTTTTTTTTCCGCGACTCAATGAATAAATTTTTCAAATCTACTCTTTATTTAAACTTGTTGAATGATGGCTTTGAGTATATATATATATATATATATATATATATATATATATATATATATATATATATATATATGGGAAATGTTACTCTCCTTTTACATAAGGGTAACTTATCTCATTTTCTCTCAATTCGATTTCCGTACCTCACTTTCTTATTCTTTTTTTTTGTAATGATGGGACCCACCTAGTTTCTCTCTACAACATAAGATACCTATCTTATGTAAAAGGAGATTAATAAAACCCTATATATATATATATATATATATATATATATATATATATATATATATATATATATATATATATATATATATATATATCGGTAAAAGATTTTTTTAGTCAATGGAGATAAGTTATTTCTAATGAGCCTAAAATGACATCGTTTTGGGATAAAAATCAAGGTGTTTTTTGTAATTCTAATATATTGCAGGGTTATATTAGTCTTTGTCATTATAATTTTTTAATCTTATAATCCCAAAACAAAGTCGTTTTGAGCTCACTATGATAATTTTTATTTATAGTGACGGGAGAAATATTTTTTTCATATATATATAGGGATCTATTTATATCATGTTGCATGAGATAATTATCTCATGCAACATAAACAAGATAGTGGGGTCCACTATTTTTAAAAAAAAAAAAATAGTGGATCCCACTATTTTATCTCTGTTGCATGGGATAATTATCTCATGCAACATGAGATAATTATTTTTCATATATATATATATATATATATATATATATATATATATATATTTGGGATAAGATAATTTTCCTACCCTTAATTTGCCTACATTTGTCTACCTCTCTCAACACAGTTGGATTATAATTTCATTCAACGGTAGAGATTTGCGGGATAAAATAAATTATTTTATCCATTTATTTCTTCTCACTGCCTCCCACTTTTTCTCTCTCCTCTCACCCCCTCGATGACCATCGTCTTCGTCAAGCCTATCATCAATTTTGGAATTTTATAAAGAACAAAGTCAAAAATTCGAAATTTAAAAAGTGTTTCTCTTTCGCCAACAATCATCTTTCCATTGACAAAATCGTAAGTTAAACTATTCTGAATTGTCAGAGTTTGCTAATTAATTATGTATGTCGAATTCACATTATTATTTAATTGTGGATCTTCGGCCAATTCGTTGATTTCATCATCATGCAATTTTGTCGAGTCACTTGCATTCATACTCAGTTAGTTCTTGAAGCTCCATTGAACAGAGAGAAAACTAGGATTTAGTATTTGAATAATTGTAATACCATTGGCATCTTGGGCATCAACCATGTGTAACAGAACTATTTTACCAGAATCATAACATATATATGTGAACAAAAAATCAATTCAAACTCACAAGGGATTTCGATCGTATATGCTTTTCTATCTCTGTCTTCGTTGATAGAGAGAAAGGGAGGGAGGCAGTGAGGAGAAATAAAAGGGTAAAAGGATTTATTTTATCCCACAAACTCTACCGTTGGATGAAATTATAATATAACGGTGTTGAGAGGGGTAAGCAAATGTAGGTAAATTAAGGGTAGGCAGAATAACATATTCCTATATATATATATATATATGAGTTCTTTTTTCTGCAGTGAATGCAGATAAATTATCTGTATTGAGCCCAAAACGATGTCGTTTTGGGGCGGAAGTTAAGTTATTATCTAACAGTGTTTATCATTATAGTTTTTTAATCTTTCAACCCAAAATGACATCCTTTTGAGAGTAAATGTATGTAACTTATCTGCATTCACTGTAGAAACATTAAAGCATATATATATATATATATATATATATATATATATATATATATATAAAGAGAGAGAGAGAAATATTTCTTTAACCATTTGAGATAAACTTATCTCTGACCACCCAAAAACTATGTTGTTTTAAGGGTTGGGGGAATTAATGAAAGGTATTTACGTAACTTTTTTTTTATTATATGAATTTTACCAAAACACCCTTCATTAATTCTCTCAACCCTCAAAATGACATAGTTTTGGAGTAGTCGAAAATAAACTTATCTCAAGTGGCTGGAGAAACGATAAGCCCATATATATATATATATATATATGTTGGAATAAGATATTTCACCTTTTTTTAAATTCTTATCTTACCTGCTCATTTCCTACACCATTAAATCTGAATCTCAATTATCCTTAACCTTTTCTCTTTCCTCTTGAGATTCTAATTCAATGATGTTAGAGATTACTAGGTAAAGTAGGCATAAAAATATATATGCAAAATATCTTATCCCATGTATACGTATGTAGTTAATTCTTGTCCTAGTTTATGCTAAAATCAACTTCATCTTCATTGAATTTCATGTCTATGCTCACAATTTTTTGTCGTTGTTGTCGAATAAAAATGTGCATATATTTTTTGCAGTTGAAATTGTTTAGCTATTTTTGGATATACCGAAGATCTAGCTTGCTCCAATCTTTTTTTTTTTTTTGAAAGTAAAGGAATTAAACTAACCCGAGTTACATAAGTTTGGGCCAGAGATATCAAGTTGGTTCTTGAAGAGTTCTACACTCCAAAGGTGATTCTTGAAGAACATGCATTTCCCAGTCAACATCCCAAAGGGCTGCCAAGGGTAGGAAGTGATTGCCAGTGCAAAAGAAGCATGGACAATGAGCGACTCATGTCAAATCTTGCAGCTAAGGGGTATATGAATGAATCGAATCAACACCCAAAAGAGAGGAATTCCAGAGATTGTGCAGCTATGAGACTGTATAGTTGTGGATAGCTTATAAGAATTAATTAGTACTACCTATACAAACAAGATGCATCTATTTTTTGCTAGCCCAGAGCATAAGAACTCCATAGTTAAGCGTGCTTGACTTAGAGCAATTATGCGATGAGTGACCTCTTGGAAAGTTTTTCGATGAAGTGTGTGAATGAGGAAAAAGCACGCTGAAAAATCTCATGTTAATTTATGGGCACATTCATTGATCCTTGAAGTAGCCGGGCGTTACACCATTTACTCCCATGCAAAGCCAGAGCGTCTGCTGTAAGAACCCGCACCGTTAATTAAGGTATTTAATTAATTAATTATGCAAAAATAGGAAATGATTCCATAATGGATCCTAATAATTATCTATGAGGCTTAATAATCATAATAAGTGATTAAGAATGCGTGATTAAGAAAGTCGCTTTTCGGAGGAAAAGTGCAGATACCGGTTCTGCTAGTCGGTATAAATGCGTGCCAAAAAAGTATCCTGGAAAATTAATGTAAGTGCATGATAATTACTAGAATAATATGTAGGACTTTTAAAATGAGTTTCAAGTCCAAATAATGAGAACTGGTGCTAGAAATCGGTACTGGCTTTGAAAAGCGCGTACCGAAAAGGTGCTCAGAAAAATATAAGAAAAATATGATAAATCTTAGAAAATTATTTAGTTTCATAATCCAAAGTTTGGGATTAAAATGCTAAGCGTAGCAATTAAAGTTAATACTGTGTGCTTAAGTGAGTTTTGGCTATAAATACACTTACTAAGGGCACATTGCTCTAGATACCAGAAAACCAGCGTGAGTTCTCCTTGGTGGCTGACCTCCTATACTGTTCCATTGCCATTTGCTCCATTTTGAGACTTTGTGATCATTGTATGCTTGTTTCTTCTTAAAACCTTCTTCCTAAACACTTGTTCTTGTTTGAGTGAGCCTTGAAAGGTTGGAAGACACCATTTTTCTGAGTGATCAGCCACTGTTCTTGTTTGTTTGGGGGCTGACCTTGGTGGTTGGGTTGAAAGAAGCCTTGTCTTGGGTTTGGTGGTCCAAGTGTTGATCTTTGGTGCTAAATGGTCAACCTTTCTTACCATTTTCGTGCATCCTCTTGTGACAGTAGCTTGAGACTGATTGTGAGCTCCAAAGGGCAACCTTTCCTTCTGTTTTGAGCTGGGGTATGTGTACCAACCTTTAACTTGAGTTTTAAGGCTTAAAAATGGAAGCTTGATGCATGTTAAGGTTAAAAGATGATAACTTGTTGTTGGGTAAGGCTTAACACATCTAGAAATGCATGATTAGGTGTTTAAAATCGGTAAAAAGGGAACCTTTTTGGGATATCTTCACGAAAGTGCAAAAACTGCATTCTGTCGTGAAATATCCGGATATCTGCCCGTGGAATATCCGGATATTGGATATCCGGATATGATATCCGGATATGTGTATTCGGATATGGGGTTTTGGGATATCTGGATATTGTATATCCGGATATGTGAATCTGTATATCCGGATATTGCATATCCGGATATGGACAGTGAGATATCCGGATATTGCATATCCGGATATGGTCCCGAGGTGTATCCGGATATTCTGGGATTTCGCAGAACAGTAGCTGTGATGTGCATACAGTAGGCTATTGGGGGTTTGTAGACCCTGGATTGATGAAGTTGAACTTCTGTTTTTAATGGATTAAGCCAGAATCATGGGATTAAGGGCTTGTGGCTTTGTTAGAAGCTTTAAGACTTGAAAACGTAATGAAAAGGCGTTGTCTTTAATTTGTATGCATGTGGTACATGTTTATTGATTTATATTTGGTCCATATCAGATTGTGATCTGCTGTGATTGGACTTTGAGCTTGTGGCATTGGATAGCTAGCTTAGAGGTAAGCTTTCGTGTCCTCGGTTTAGCCATGTTGTGGTTCCACCATGTCCCATGGGGGTATGGTTATATGCATGCTGTGTTACATACTTTTGATGTTTTGGAAATGCTGTTGAGCTATTGTATGTTAGTGCCTTGTTGATATGCATGGAGGTGTTCCACCTATACGGTAAGCCTGAGTATGTAGAACATACAAGAGGGTGAGGCTGTGGGTGAGGTGCAAGCGGTTTTCCTTGTACTACATGTAGGGAACAGACGTTTTCCTACATTTCTCTGGCCAGTAGATAGTGATTACACACATGCCATAGATATCTGTTGCACTACATAGTTTTGGAACTGATAATGATATAAATGCTTTTGAACTTATATTGCACATGTAAGTGAGCTTGGGGTGGAAGATCCTTGAGGATCCCTTGTCTTACTGAGAATTCTAGTTTAGAGATCTCACCCCACGTTTGGGGAATGCTTATTTCAGGGTCAGGTAGTGTTGAGACCTCAGGCAGCAGGAGGCCGGAGCTGAGTTAGATTGCTGTTATATTGTGTTGCCATGATTGGATGCTGGATTTGCATGCTGCTTTTATGCTTATAGCTTCAGTTTATGTATTGGAGTTTTATGTTGGGACTCGTTGGTTACTATGTTTATTTGGTGAGCATGGGGATTGTCCATGACACATAGTATTGTTATATCTTGTTTATGTCTTGAGTCTTTTGGAGTTGTAATAATGTATCAGGATATTGTCTGGATTACTTGATGTAATGTCGTGATTTAGATACACACTTTATCTATATATTGAGGTATTTCATTAGATGTCATATTGCAATTTACATACAGGCGATATTTTATGAAATTGATTAAGTAATCAAGTTGGTAATTGATAATGACGTCATAATTGAAAAGAAAAAGAATATTCCGCAATTTTTAATTAAGCACCGCTTAATACGATGTAATGTTAATATTCTGAGTATACACGGGGTGTTACATTTTATGGTATCAGAGCAATGGTTCAAGGGAAAAGCCTGTATGTATTGCATTGATTAGGATGTTTGGTTGTGTCTGTTTTGCGTATTTACTCCGTCGAGTATTATTATGATAATGCATATGTGACCACATTGCGTGGGCGTGATCAACTCATAATTTGTGTAACTTGTGTAGAATCATGGTAAGGTCCGGGAGAAACCGCGGGACTTCGGAGGATCAGCCCGATCCTGTCCTGGCTGCATTAGCTGAGATGCAGGCGGCCCGACTAGCCGACCAGGAGGCCATGAGAATGGCAAACCAGGCCATGCTGGACGCCGTCAGAGAGGCGAACAGGAAGGCCACTAAGGACGTGTTGGAGGCCAACCGTCTGGCGAACATGACGATGTTTAGAGTCATGTTGGAGGAGATGAGGAATGGCCCTGATGTTGGTCATGCACCACCACCACCACCTCCACCGCCACCACCACCACCACCTCCACCCAGTCTGCAGGATGACTCTCAGAGTCAGATGGGAGATGGCAGTCATCTTACGGGGGCCATGCAGACCGTCCCTGTTTTTGTTGAGAATCGTGATGAGATCGATCACCGGTTGAATGCTTTCCGTAAGCATAAGCCACCTGCCTTTGATGGATCCTTTGATCCTGTTGCTGCGGCACGTTGGCTTCAGGCGTTAGACAAGATATTTCGGGTCATGCAGTGCACAGATCGGCAGAAGTTGATGTTCGCTACTTACATGCTGGAGGGCGATGCCCATGAGTGGTGGACAAACCTTTCTCATGTCTACGAGATGCAGGGTCATGTGATGAGTTGGCCTATGTTTGAGGACTTCTTCTTGGGTCAGTACTTTCCATATGACGCTCAGGAGAGGCAGCAGGGAGAGTTTGACAGATTGGTTCAGGGCTCGTTGTTTGTGGACGAGTACCTGGCCAAGTTCAACCAGTTGGTGAAGTTTGCACCCTTCAGGATGGCGAGGCCTACTCCTACATTTCTGGCTGCTAAGTTCCGCAGGGGACTTAGTGAGGATATTGCTGCTTACCTAGCTGGTTCTGCTTCTAGAGATTTTGACACACTGGTTCAGCAGTGTCGTGATATTGAAGATTACTACAGCTCGAGTAAGGCCAAGAAGGCCAAGGTTGCTGAGGCGACGAAGGTTGCAGCTGGTAGTTCCACTTCTTGGAGAGACATGACGTTTGGGAACAAGAGCAAGGGTAAATAGTTGGCAGCTCGGCAGGCGCCGAGTCAGTTTAAGAGGACTTCTGCTCAGGGGAGTGCAGCGAGACCTCCTGCTCCCAGGTGTTCGGGATGCGGGAAGACTCATTTTGGGCTGTGCTCTATCGGCCAGTTGATTTGCTTTCAGTGTGGCAAGGAGGGCCACTTCTCCAGAGACTGTCTGTCGGCAACAGCGAAGGCTACTGTAGTGCAGGCAGTGCCACTGCAGATGGTTCCCCTTCCACCTACTTCGGCACCGGTAGTGCCACCATCTTCTGGGAGAGTTTATACTCTGGATCGTCAGTAGTCGGATCGAGCTCCGAACCTTGTCAGAGGTACTGTTACGATTGGTTCATCAGCTGTTGATGTGTTGTTTGACTCTGGGGCTACGCATTCTCTTGTTGCTACCCCAATTGTTGTGGGGCTTGAGTTGCCCAGTGATGTGCTTTCTCCACCGATGCGGGTGACTACCGCCACCGGAGAAAGATGTGATGCTATCACTTTTCATCGCGATGTGGCGTTTCAGTGGGATGGCCGTTAGTTCTCGGTAGATCTGATAGGATTGCCGATGGCCAACTTGGAGGTTATTCTGGGCATGGATTGGCTGTCCAGAAATTGTGTGATGATTGATTGTTGTGTCAAGCGTGTAGTGTTGTCTCCGTGTGATTCCACAGCCAGTTCCTCGCCGTACATTTCGTTGCTGCAGGCTAGGAGAGCCTTGAAAGCATGGGCATTTGGTTATGTCATGTTGGGAGGTTTGGTGAGTGGTACACAGGAGGATATCACTGGCATTCCTGTGGTGAAGGAGTTCCTTGAGGTGTTTCCTGAGGAGATTCCTGAGTTTCCGCCACAGAGGGAGATAGAGTTCTCCATAGATCTGTTGCCTGGTGTGGGGCCGATTTCTTTAGCTCCATACCGGATGTCGCCACCGGAGTTGGCAGAGCTGAAGAAGCATATTGAGGATCTTTCAGCGAAAGATTTCATCCGATCGAGTGTGTCTCCTTGGGGAGCACCGGTCATCTTTGTGAAGAAGAAGGACGGGACAATGCGATTGTGCACCGACTACAGGCAGCTGAACAAGGTGACAATCAAGAACAAGTATCCCCTTCCTCGGATTGATGATCTGTTGGATCAGCTCAGGGGTTCTTGTGTGTATTCCAAGATTGATCTCCGGTTCGGATACCATCAGATTCGGGTGAAGCCGGAGGATGTCCCGAAGACCGCATTTCGCTCGAGATATGGTCATTTTGAGTACTTGGTGATTCCGTTCAGTCTTACCAATGCACCCGCTATGTTCATGGATTATATGAACCGAATTTTCGAGCCGTACCTGGATCAGTTTGTGATCGTCTTCATTGACGACATTTTGATTTACTCCAAGAAGGAGGAGGAGCATGTGGGGCATTTGAGAACTGTTCTGCAAGTGCTTAAGGAGAAGAAGCTGTATGCGAAACCTTCCAAATGTGAGTTCTGGCTCAAGTCTGTGAAGTTCCTTGGGCATGTTATTTCTACTGAGGGAGTTGCAGTGGATCCGAACAAGATTGAGGCCGTACTGGATTGGGAGAGACCCAAGACAGTTACGGAGGTGAGGAGCTTTCTGGGTTTGGCAGGTTACTATCGGAGGTTCATCAAGGGATTCTCCACCATGGTTTTGCCATTGACTCGCCTTACTCGGAAGGAGACTCCATTTGTGTGGACTCACGAGTATGAGGTCTGTTTTCAGGAGTTGAAGGAGAGACTGACTACTGCTCCTGTGTTGGTCTTTCCTGATCTTGCGCTTGAGATTGAGCTTTATACTGACGCCTCCGGGAAGGGGCTAGGTTATGTGTTGATGCAGTTGGGCAAAGTGATCACCTATGCTTCGAGGCAGTTGAATCCTCATGAGGAGAACTACCTTACTCATGACTTGGAGTTGGCTACTATTGTGTTTGCTTTCAAGATTTGGAGGCATTATCTTTTTGGTTTGAGGTTTGTGGTGTTCAGTGACCACAAGAGTTTGAAGTACCTGTTCGACCAGAAGGAGTTGAACATGAGGCAGAGAAGATGGATGGAGTTCATAAAGGACTACGACTTCGAGCTAAGGTATCATCCTGGCAAGCCAATGTGGTAGCTGATGCTTTGAGTCGAAAATCCAGTAGTTCATCCAGTTTGTTACTTGGTAACTTCGATGTGGTTTAGAAGTTCCGCAACTTGGCAGTGACCGCTCCGTGTGAGAGTGTACTTCTCGGATTGGAAGCATCTGATGTGGTGAAAGAGCTGCTTGAAAAGATTAAAGAGGCACAAGTTTAAAGAGAGTGTCTGGATTATGTGAAGAACCAAGACAGTGTGTCTTGGAATGATGATGGATTGCTTTTGTTTCAGCAGAGGATTGTAGTTCCTCGAGGCCCGTTGACAGAGGAGGTTATGGCAGAAGGCCATAAGGGTCAGTTTTCTATCCACCCTGGTGCTACTAAGATGTATCAAGACTTGAAGAAGAACTTTTGGTGGCCGGGCATGAAGAAAGATGTTGCTATCTTTGTGTCCAAGTGTTTGGTTTGCCAGAAGGTGAAGATTGAGCATCAGAGACCGTCTGGTGAACTTCAACCTCTTGAAGTACCACAGTGGAAGTGGGAAGGTATTTCCATGGACTTCGTGGTGGGATTGCCGAAGACTCAGGCAGGTTGTGACTCTATTTGGGTCATTGTGGACAGACTGACGAAGTCTGCCCATTTTCTTCCAGTGAAGGTGAGCTTCACTACAGAGCAGTTGGCCAAGCTTTATGTCCGCCAGATTGTGAGGCTTCACGGGGTGCCCGAGAGTATCATTAGCGATAGGGACCCGAAGTTCACATCTCGGTTCTGGGAGGCGCTGCAGGAGGCTTTTGGTACGCAGTTGAGATTGAGTACCGCCTATCACCCTCAGACTGATGGACAGACTGAGAGGACCATCCAGACCTTGGAGGACATGTTGCGAGCTTGCACGTTGGAGCAGGGCTCGGCATGGGATAGGTACCTTCCGTTGGTTGAGTTTTCTTACAACAACAGCTTTCATGCTAGCCTGGGCATGGCGCCTTACGAAGCATTGTATGGTAGGAGGTGTCAGACTCCTACTTGTTGGTCTGAGGTTGGGGACAAGGAGCTTTTTGGCTTGGACTTTGTCCAAGATACCACCTTGTAGATCCAGATGATCCATGAAAAGTTGAAGCGGGCGCAGAATCGCCAGAAGAGCTACTATGATGTCAAGCATCGTCCGCTGGAGTTCAGTGAGGGTGAGCACGTGTTTGTGAGACTTTCACCTGTCACCGGTGTAGGTCGGGCACTCGGAGTGAGGAAGCTGAGCCCGCGATATATTGGGCCATACCAGATCCTTGGTAGAGTGGGACCTGTTGCCTACCGGCTTGTCTTGCCTCCGAACCTGGCCAACATCCACGACGTGTTTCACGTGTCTCAGCTTCGAAAGTACATAGCAGATCCGTCGCACGTGGTGCAACCGGATGATGTGGAGGTTCGGGAGAACCTAAAGACTCTCGTCGGACCACTCAGAATTCTCGATCGTGGCGAGAAACAGCTGAGGAGAAAGATCATTCTGATGGTCAAGGTGCAGTGGACCGGAAGGACTCCTGAGGAGTGCACTTGGGAGCGTGAGGACGAGCTTCTCCGGCAGTACCCCGAGTTTCGACCAGGTATGTTTCTGATTTTGAGGTCAAAATCCTAAAAAGGTGGGGGGAATGTAAGAACTCGCACTGTTAATTAAGGTATTTAATTAATTAATTATGCAAAAATAGGAAATGATTCCATAATGGACCCTAATAATTATTTATGAGGCTTAATAATAATAATAAGTGATTAAGAATGCTGAAAGTCGCTTTTCGGAGGAAAAGTGCAGATACCGGTTCTGCTAGTCGGTATAAATGCGTGCCGAAAAAGTATCCCGAAAAATTAATGTAAGTGCATGATAATTACTAGAATAATATGTAGGACTTGTAAAACGAGTTTCAAGCCCAAATAATGAGAACTGGTGCTAGAAACCGGTACTGGCTTTGAAAAGCGCGTACTGGAAAGGTGCTCAGAAAAATATAAGAAAAATATAATAAATCTTAGAAAATTATGTAGTTTCATAATCCAAAGTTTGGGATTAAAATGCTAAGCGTAGCAATTAAAGTTAATACTGTGTGCTTAAGTGAGTTTTGGCTATAAATACACTTACTAAGGGCACATTGCCCTAGATACCAGAAAACCAGCGTGAGTTCTCCTTGGTGGCTGACCTCCTATACTGTTCCATTGCCATTTGCTCCACTTTTAGACTTTGTGATCATTGTATGCTTGTTTCTTCTTAAAACCTTCTTCCTAAACACTTGTTCTTGTGTGAGTGAGCCTTGGGAGGTTGGAAGACACCATTTTTCTGAGTGATCAGCCACTGTTCTTGTTTGTTTGGGGGCTGACCTTAGTGGTTGGGTTGAAAGAAGCCTTGTCTTGGGTTTTTGGTGGTCCAAGTGTTGATCTTTGGTGCTAAAGGGTCAACCTTTCTTACCATTTTCGTGCATCCTCTTATGACAGTAGCTTGAGACTGATTGTGAGCTCCAAAGGGCAACCTTTCCTTCTGTTTTGAGCTGGGGTATGTGTACCAACCTTTAACTTGAGTTTTAAGGCTTAAAAATGGAAGCTTGATGCATGTTAAGGTTAAAAGATGATAACTTGTTGTTGGGTAAGGCTTAACACATCTAGAAATGCATGATTAGATGTTTAAAATCGGTAAAAAGGGAACCTTTTTGGGATATCTTCACGAAAATGCAGAAACTGCATTCTGTCGTGAAATATCCGGATATCTGCCCGTGGAATATCCGGATATTGGATATCCGGATATGATATCCGGATATGTGTATTCGGATATGGGGTTTTGGGATATCTGGATATTGTATATCCGGATATGTGAATCTGTATATCCGTATATTGCATATCCGGATATGGACAGTGAGATATCCGGATATGGTCCCGAGGAGTATCCGAATATTCTGGGATTTCGCAGAACAGTAGCTATGCTGTGCAAACAGTAGGCTATTGGGGGTTTGTAGACCCTGGATTGATGAAGTTGAACTTCTGTTTTTAATGGATTAAGCCAGAATCATGGGATTAAGGGCTTGTGGATTTGTTAGAAGCTTTATGACTTGAAAACGTAATGAAAATGCATTGTCTTTAATTTGTATGCATGTGGTACATGTTTATTGATTTATATTTGGTCCATATCAGATTGTGATCTGTTGTGATTGGACTTTGAGCTTGTGGCATTGGATAGCTAGCTTAGAGGTAAGCTTTCGTGTCCTCGGTTTAGCCATGTTGTGGTTCCACCATGTCCCATGGGGGTATGGTTATATGCATGCTGTGTTACATACTTTTGATGTTTTGGAAATGCTGTTGAGCTATTGTATGTTAGTGCCTTGTTGATATGCATGGAGGTGTTCCACCTATACGGTAAGCCTGAGTATGTAGAACATACAAGAGGGTGAGGTTGTGGGTGAGGTGCAAGCGGTGTTCCTTGTACTACACGTAGGGAATAGACGTATTCCTACATTTCTCTGGCCAGTAGATAGTGATTACACACATGCCATAGATATCTGTTGCACTACATAGTTTTGGAACTGATAATGATATAAATGCTTTTGAACTTATATTGCACATGTAAGTGAGCTTGGGGTGGAAGATCCTTGAGGATCCCTTGTCTTACTGAGAATTCTAGTTTAGAGATCTCACCCCACGTTTGGGGAATGCTTATTTCAGGGTCAGGTAGTGTTGAGACCTCAGGCAGCAGGAGGCCGGAGCTGAGTTAGATTGCTGTTATATTGTGTTGCCATGATTGGATGCTGGATTTGCATGCTGCTTTTATGCTTATAGCTTCAGTTTATGTATTGGAGTTTTATGTTGGGACTCGTTGGTTACTATGTTTATTTGGTGAGCATGGGGATTGTCCATGACACATAGTATTGTTATATCTTGTTTATGTCTTGAGTCTTTTGGAGTTGTAATAATGTATCAGGATATTGTCCGGATTACTTGATGTAATGTCGTGATTTAGATACACACTTTATCTATATATTGAGGTATTTCATTAGATATCATATTGCAATTTACATACATGCGATATTTTATGAAATTGATTAAGTAATCAAGTTGGTAATTGATAATGACGTCATAATTGAAAAGAAAAAGAATATTCCGCAATTTTTAATTAAGCACCGCTTAATACGATGTAATGTTAATATTCCGAGTAAACACGCCACCGCAGCTGGAGATCGCTCTTTCCCTGCTGTTGAATCCATCCACATTAAGTTTAAACCACCCATCAGGTGGGAATTGCCAACAAATGAAATTTTCAAGCTTCTCCTGCCTCTGAACTCCATGCAGTCTCATCTTGATGCAGGCATCCTTGAAGTTAGTCACGTATATCTTAGCTTTTTGGTCAAAGACTAGACCATTCCTTGTCAACCAAACGAACCAACAAATAACTCTAAACAATAGCCTCCATTCCCATTGTCCTTTGAAGGATGCTTTGGATTGGAGGTTTGACCACATCCATTCCTGAAAGTTGGTTTCAAAGAAACTCTTATTTATGGTTCTATAGAAGAGTCGAAACCGTAAATCTTTGCTCCACTTACAGCCCCTAAACACATGAGGATTATCTTCGGGTTCACTATTGCATCTAGGACACAATGCACATGAAGCCAATTGTCTGTGTTCTCTAGCCACATTAGTCATAAGGTGATTGCCAAGGATCTTCCATAGGAACATTTGGATTCGTCAATGACCCTTCCAGAACTGCTTACCCCAATCTTAATTACAAAACTGATCCCTCATTTTTGCTACAAAGATCTAAAAATGCCAATAAGATCATTATTATACAAGATTTGTTGCTTGAAAAGGCTTTACACTTCTTCTCTAATTTAATTAAAGGGAAAATATTTCTCATCCTGCACAAACAAAAGTAATGCCAGCTATAATGACTCTTACCGGTAAATGTAACACCCCGTATATATCTGGCAATGTTATCATAATATCGTATTAAGCTGCGCTTAATTAAAAATGCGGAATTACTTTTTCTTTTCAATTATGATGCCATTAACATTACAAACTTGCTTAATAATCAATTAATAAAACATCGCCTGTATGTAATTGCAATAAAACAGCTACTGAAATACCTCATAACATAGATAATATAAGTGTGGCTCTAGTCACGGAACTACAACAACGTAGACCGGACCATCTAACAGTTTATACAACTCCAATCTAAAAAGTACTAACAAAAAGTGTCATGGACAATCCCCATGCTCACTCAAATAAGGCAACATGCCCAACATCAGTCTCAACACAACATATCATAAATAGCGGAAAATATAAACAGCATCCAAATCCAGTCATACTAACATAAAGCAGTAAAACATAATCAGCTAAGCTCCGGCCTCCTGCCGCCTGAGGCATCAGTACCCATACTACCTGATCCTGAAATAAGCATTCCCTAAACGTGGGGTAAGATCTCTAAACTAGAAATCTCAGTAAGACGGTGTGTCCTCAAGGATCTTCCACCCCAAGCTCACTTACATGTGCAATATAAGTTCAAAAGCAGTTTATCATTTATCATTTCTAAAACAATGTAATGCAGCAAATAATCATGCCATGTGTGTCAATACTAATCTACTGGCCAGAGACAGTGCATGTATACGTCTATCACCTACACACCGTGCAAGTACCACTTGCATTCACCCCGGTACACCGTCTTGTATGGCGCTACATACTCAGGCTTCCCGACAAGATGAAACAACACAGGCATATTAAAAGCCATTACATGTAAAGTTCAATCAACATATCAAATATCCAAAAGCATGTGCACAACATGCATAAACCATACCCCCATGGGACATGGTGGAACCACAACATGGCTAAACCGAGGACACGAAAGCTTACCTCTAAGCTAGCTATCCAATGCCACAAGCTCAAAGTCCAATCACAGCAGATCACAATCTGATATGGACCAAATATAAATCAATAACATGCACCACATGCATACAAATTAAAGACAACGCCTTTTCATTACGCTTTATGTCTTAAGGCTTTTCACCAAGCCATAAGCCCTTAATCACTTGATTCTGACTTAGTTTAATTAAAACAGAAGTTCAACTTCATCAATCTAGGGTCCACAAACCCCCAATAGCCTACTGTCCTCACAGCACAGCTACTGTTCTTCGAAATTCCAGAATATCCGGATATTCCTCGGGACCATATCCAGATATTCAATATCCGGATATCTCACTGTGCATATCCGGATATCCAATATCCGGATATCCGGAATCCCATATCCGGATACCAAATATCCGGATATCCAAAACCCCATATCTGGATATCACATATCCGGATATTGCTCGGGCACATATCCAGATATTTCACGACAGAATGCAGAAACTGCATTTCGTGAAGATATCCTTCCAAGGTTGGGTTTTTACCGATTTTAAACACCTAAACATACATTTCTAGGTGTGTTTGACATTACCCAACGTTAAGTTATCATCTTTTAACCTTTACATGCATCAAGGTTCCATTTTTAAGCTTAAAGACTCAAGATCAAAGGTGATGAAGCTTACCAAAGCTCAAACTCAGAAAAAGGGTGCTCTTGGAGCTCACACACCAAGGAGGGTACTTTCTTCACAAAGGTTGCTCCTTAGAGCTCCAACAACTCAAGGAAGAAGCTCACACACTCCCACAAGGCAGTCCAGACTCCAAACAGCCTCCACACAGCCACCACACTCAGGAAAAGAGCTCCTTTCACACTCACAATGATCTCTCCCACTCACCCAAGGTACAAAGTGAAGAGAAAAGGAGGAAGAGAGGTCACAAAGCTCACAAAATGGTGGTGAAGCAATGTAACAGTGGAACCAGCAGCTGACCAGCCCCTCACCCACGTAGAGAAACTGTTTTCTAGGGTTTTGTGCCCTTAATAAGGGTATATATAGCCCACTTAAAGATTAACACACAGTATTAACTTTAATTGCTACGCTTAGCATTTTAATCCCAAACTTTGGATTATGAAACTACATAATTTTCTAAGATTTATCATATTTTTCTTATAATTTTTTGAGCACCTTTCCGGTACGCGCTTTTCCAAGCCATTACCGGTTTCTAGCACCAGTTCTCATTATATGGACTTGAAACTCGCTTTACAAGTCCTACATATTATTCTAGTAATTAACATGCACTTACTTTAATTTTCCGGGATACTTTTTTGGTACTCATTTATACCGACTAGGAGAACCAGTATCTGCACTTTTCTTCCGAAAAGCGACTTTCAGCAATATTACCCACTTACTATAATTATTAAAGCCTCATAATAATTATTAGGGTCAATTATGGAATCATTTCCTATTTTTTCATAATTTATTAATTAAATTCCTTAATTAACGGTGCGGGTTCTTACAGTAAATCTTAATTATAGAGATTTAATTTGAGGATTTAGATGCCAAATATGTGTTTAGAATGTGATTTTGTATAGTCTAGCACTTTTCGCGAAAATATCATGAATAATGATTTCTGCCGGGTATTTTGTACCGCCGTTTAAGCAACCGGTGGAGTCCGGAAATGAATAAATGATGTAATAAGTATATGGAAATCCAATATATGTCAAACAAGTCATGTTTAGACCAAAAATGATAAGTTTAGAAGTTTTACGGTTTTGCATGTGGAACCTATGCAGAACATAAAGACTCCAGGATTTTGATGATAATAAATGTAAGAACCTGCACCGTTAATTAAGGAAATTAAGTAATTAATTATGTTAAATTAGGAAATGATCATATAATTGACCCTAATAATTATTAAGAGGCTTTAATAATTATGATAACTGATTAAGAATGCTGAAAGTCGCTTTTCGGAAGAAAAGTGCAGATACCGGTTCTGCTAGTCGGTATAAATGCGTACCAAAAAAGTATCCCGGAAAATAATAATAAGTGCATTATAATTACTAGAATAATATGTAGGACTTGTAAAACGAGTTTCAAGTTAAAATAATGAGAACTGGTGCCATAAACTGATATTGGCTATGAAAAGCGCGTACCGGAAAGGTGCTCCAAAAATTATAAGAAAAATATGATAATTCTTGTAAAATTGAGTAGGTTAAGAATACAAAGTTTGGGATTAAAATTCTAAGCGTAGCAATTAAAGTTAATACTGTGTGTTTTAAGCTTAAGTGGCTATTTATATGATTGACACATGATCCTAGGGCAATTTCTTTTGTCTTGAGCGTGAGTTCTGGTCCTCAAGCAGTTGAGGGGTTCTCCTCTTGTCACCTTAACCTTCCCTCGCTCTCTTGAACCAAAGGAGCCATTTTTACTCTTGGTTTCTCTAACTAAACACCTTGTGGTTGTGGGGAATAGCCTTGTGAGTGAGTGAGACCCCTTTTTCTGAGTATCCAGCAGCTGTGAGGGAGTGTGGTTGGGCTGTGTTCCTTGTTGGTGAGGTAGGGGCCTTACCTTGTCTTTGTGGAGCTTCATGGAGCTTTCTTTGTGAAGAAAGGAACCACCTTGCTGTGCATTTTCGTGCACCCTTCCAAGTCAGAATCTTGGGAACTTATTGTGAGCTCCAAGAGCCATTCTTGCTCTGTTTTGAGCTTGGGTAAGTGTCACCAACCTTGATCTTGTGCTTTGATGATTATAAGAGGTGTCTTGGTATGTTTAATGAGTTAAACAAGTAACCAACAGTTGTATGAACCTTAATGTGCCAAAAAATGCATACTTTAACGTGTGTAAGTGTTAAAAATGGAACCTTTGAAGGATATCTTCGCGAAATGCAGAAACTGTATTCTGTCACGAAATATCCGGATATTTGCCTGTGAAATATCCGGATATTGGTATCCGGATATGGTTATCCGGATATTGATATCCAGATATGAATATCCGGATATGGATATCCGGATATGAGGATCTGGATATTCGGATATTGATATCCGGATATTTCCAGAGAAATATCCGGATATTGGATATCCGGATATGTCCCCGTGGAATATTCAGATATTCTGGGATTTCGTGGAACAGTAGCTGTGCTGTTTGTACAGTAGGCTATTGGGGGTTTGTGGACCCTGGATTGATGAAGTTGAACTTCTGTAATTAATGAACTAAGTCAGAATCATGTGATTAAGGGCTTGTGGCTTCGTTGGAAGCCTTAAGACGTAAATCGTTAAAGGAGAATGTAGTCTTTATGTTAATGCTTTTGAGCTATGTATGTTGATATACTTGCTGGTCCTAGATCAAATTGCGATCTGCCGTGTGTTGGACTTGAGCTGTGAGGACTCTTGGCACTGGATAGTGAGCTTGCAAGGTAAGCTTTCGTGTCCTCGGTTTAGCCATGTTGTGGTTCCACCATGTCCCATGGGGGTATGGTTATATGCATGTTGTGTTACATGCTTTTGATATTTTGGAAATGTTGTGGAGCTGTTATATGCTAGTGCCTTTATGATATGCATGTGGTGTTCCACCTATACGGTAAGCCTGAGTATGTGGTACATACAAGATGGTGAGGTTGTGGGTGAGGTGCAAGCGGTGTTCCTTGTACTACATGTAGGTATAGACATATTCTTGCATTTCTCTGGCCAGTAGAATAGTTTAAACACACATGCAATGAATATCTGTTGCACTACATAATTTTGGAACATATATTGGAAATTAATGCTTTTAGAACTTATATTGCACATGTAAGTGAGCTTGGGGTGGAAGATCCTTGAGGACCCCTTGTCGTACTGAGATTTCTAGTTTAGAGATCTCACCCCACGTTTGGGGAATGCTTATTTCAGGATCAGGTAATGTGGGGGTTGAGGCCCTAGGCGGCAGGAGGCCGGAGCTAAGTTAGATATTGATGATATTATATGTTGTTATGTTGGATGTTGGATATGCTTGCTGCTTTTATGCGTTTAGCTTCATTTTATGATTTTGGATTATCTTGTTGAGACTCTGTCGTTTATGCTGTTGATTTGGTGAGCATGGGGATTGTCCATGCCACGTAGACTCGTTATGTCTTGTTTTAGTTGAAGTTGTAATAATGTATCAGGATTATTGTCCGGATTACGTGATGTAATGCTGTGACTTTAGATACTCACTTTATTTATATATTGAGGTATTTCAGTAGATGTCTTATTGCAATTTACATACAGGCATTGTTTTTATGAAATTGATTAAGTAATCAACTTGGCTAAGTATAATGACGTCATAATTGAAAGAAAAAAAGATATTCCGCATTTTTAATTAAGCGCAGCTTAATACAATAGTATGATAACATTACCGGGTATACACGGGGTGTTACATTTTATTGTATCAGAGCAACGGTTCAAGGGAAAAACCTGTATGTATTGCAATGATTAAGATGTTTGGTTGGGTCTGTCTTGTGTGTTTGCTCCGTTGGTTGTTATTATGATGATGCATATGTGATCACATTGTGTGGGCCTGATCAACTCATAATTTGTGTAACTTGTGCAGAGTCATGGTAGGTTCCAGGAGAACACGTGAGACTGCTGAGGATCAACCCGATCCAATCCTAACTGCATTGGCTGAGATGCAGGAGGCCACTAGATTGGCGAACGTGGCAATGATGGACGCTGCTAGAGAAGCGAACCAGAAGGCCAAGGAGGATGCTCTTGAGGCAAATCGGTTGGCGAACATGACCTTGATGAGGGCCATGTTGGAGGAGATGAGAGCTGGTCCAGCTGTTGGTCAGTTCCCACCGCCACCACCTCCACTGCCACCGCCGCCGCCTCTACCTAGTGTTCAGGATGAGATCCTGAGTCACATTGGTAGTGCTACGCATGATGTTGGGGTGATGGAACCCTTTGTGGAGCCCGCTGAGGACAGAGATGCGATTGATCGTCGGCTGAATGCTTTCCGTAAGCATAAGCCACCTACTTTTGATGGGTCTTATGATCCCATTGCTGCTGCAAGATGGCTTCAGGCGCTAGACAAGATCTTTCGGGTCATGCAGTGTTCCGATCCGCAGAAGTTGATGTTCGCTACTTACTTGCTAGAGGGCGATGCCCATGAGTGGTGGACGAACACTTCTCATGTCTATGAGATGCAGGGCCATGTGATTACTTGGCCATTCTTCAAGGATTGTTTTCTGGGACACTACTTCCCCTACGATGCACAGGAGAGGAAGCAAGGGGAGTTTGACAGGTTGGTTCAGGGCTCGTTGTCTGTTGACGAGTACCTGGCCAAGTTCAATGAGCTGGTGAAGTTTTCACACTTCAGGATGGCGAGGCCTACTCCTACATTCTTGGCTTCTAAGTTCCGCAGAGGACTTAGTGAGGATATTGCTGGTTACCTTGCTGGTTCTGCTTCGAGAGACTTTGGGACACTGGTTCAGCAGTGTCGTGATATTGAAGATTTCTACAGCACGAGTAAGGCCAAGAGGGCCAAGGTAGCCGAGACGACGACGAAGGTAGCTGGTAGTTCCACTTCTTGGAGAGACAGAAAGTTTTGGAACAAGGGCAAAGGAAAGCAGATGGCAACTCGACAAGCGCCGAATCAGTTCAAGAGGACTTCTGCTCAAGGGAGTGCAGCGAGACCTCCTGCTCCCAGGTGTTCGAGATGCGGAAAGACTCATTTTGGACCGTGTTCTACCGGTCAGTTGCTTTGTTTTTAGTGTGGCAAGGAGGGCCATTTCTCCAGAGATTGTCTGTCGGCGACGGCGAGAGCGGCTGCAGTTCAGGCAGTGCCGCTACAGATGGTTCCCCTTCCACCTACTTCAGCACCGGCAGTGCCACCGTCTACAGGACGTGTTTATACTTTGGATCGTCAGCAGTCGGATCGAGCTCCGAACCTAGTCAGAGGTACTGTTACTATTGGTTCATCATCTGTTGATGTCTTGTTTGACTCTGGGGCTACGCATTCGTTTGTTGCAACCTCAATTGCTGTGGGGCTTGAGTTGCCCATGTCTGTGCTTTCTCCACCGTTGCGGGTGACCACCGCCACCGGAGAAAAGTGTGATTCTACCACTGTACATCGAGATGTCGTGTTGCAGTGGGAGGGCCGTGAGTTCTCGGTAGATCTGATAGGATTGTCGATGGCCAACTTGGAGGTTATTCTGGGCATGGATTGGTTGTCCAGGAATAGTGTATTGATTGACTGTTGTGCCAAGCGTGTGGTGATGTCTCCGTGTGATTCCACAGCTAGTTCCTCGCCGTACATTTCTTTGCTGCAGGCTAGGAGAGCCTTGAGAGCTGGGGCGTTTGGTTACGTCATGTTGGGAGGTTTGGTTAGTGGGACACATGAGGATATCACTGGCATTCCTGTGGTGAGGGAATTCCTCGAGGTGTTTCCTGAGGAGATTGCTGAGTTTCCGCCACAGAGGGAGATAGAGTTCTCCATTGATCTGTTGCCTGGTGTGGGGCCTATTTCATTAGCTCTATACCGGATGTTGCCACCGGAGTTGGCAGAGCTGAAGAAGCATATTGAGGATCTTTCAGCGAAAGATTTCATAAGACCGAGTGTGTCTTTTTGGGGAGCACCTGTTGTAAGAACCCGCACCATTAATTAAGGAATTTAATTAATAAATTATGAGAAAATAGGAAATGATTCCATAATTGACCCTAATAATTATTATGAGGCTTTAATAATTATAGTAAGTGGGTAATATTGCTGAAAGTCGCTTTTCGGAAGAAAAGTGCAGATACTGGTTCTGCTAGTCGGTATAAGTGAGTACCGAAAAAGTATCCCGGAAAATTAAAGTAAGTGCATGTTAATTACTAGAATAATATGTAGGACTTGAAAAGTAAGTTTCAAGTCCAGATAATGAGAACTGGTGCTAGAAACCGGTACTGGCTTGGAAAAGCGCGTACCGGAAAGGTGCTCAGAAAATTATAAGAAAAATATGATAAATCTTAGAAAATTATGTAGTTTCATAATCCAAAGTTTGGGATTAAAATGCTAAGCGTAGCAATTAAAGTTAATACTGTGTGTTAATTTTTAAGTGGGCTATATATACCCTTATTAAGGGCACAAAACCCTAGAAAACAGTTTCTCTACGTGGGTGAGGGGCTGGTCAGCTGCTGGTTCCACTGTTACATTGCTTCACCACCATTTTGTGAGCTTTGTGACCTCTCTTCCTCCTTTTCTCTTCACTTTGTACCTTGGGTGAGTGAGAGAGATCATTGTGAGTGTGAAAGGAGCTCTTTTCCTGAGTGTGGTGGCTGTGTGGAGGCTGTTTGGAGTCTGGACTGCCTTGTGGTAGTGTGTGAGCTTCTTCCTTGAGTTGTTGGAGCTCCAAGGAACAACCTTTGTGAAGAAAGGACCCTCTTTGGTGTGTATTTTCGTGTTCTGTGAGAGACAGAACCTTGGAGCTGTTGTGTGAGCTCCAAGAGCACCCTTTTTCTTAGTTTGAGCTTTGGTAAGCTTCATCACCTTTGATCTTGAGTCTTTAAGCTTAAAAATGGAACCTTGATGCATGTAAAGGTTAAAAGATGATAACTTAACGTTGGGTAATGTCAAACACACCTAGAAATGTATGTTTAGGTGTTTAAAATCGGTAAAAACCCAACCTTGGAAGGATATCTTCACGAAATGCAGTTTCTGCATTCTGTCGTGAAATATCTGGATATGTGCCCGAGCAATATTCGGATATGTGATATCCGGATATGGGGTTTTGGATATCCGGATATTTGGTATCCGAATATGGGATTCTGGATATTCGGATATTGGATATCTGGATATGCACAGTGAGATATCCGGATATTGAATATCCAGATATGGTCCCGAGGAATATCCGGATATTCTGGGATTTCGAAGAACAGTAGCTGTGATGTGAGGACAGTAGGCTATTGGGGGTTTGTGGACCCTAGATTGATGAAGTTGAACTTCTGTTTTAATTAAACTAAGTCAGAATCAAGTGATTAAGGGTTTATGGCTTGGTGAGAAGCCTTAAGACATAAAGCGTAATGAAAAGGCATTGTCTTTAATTTGTATGCATGTGGTGCATGTTATTGATTTATATTTAGTCCATATCAGATTGTGATCTGCTGTGATTGGACTTTGAGCTTGTGGCATTGGATAGCTAGCTTAGAGGTAAGCTTTCATGTCCTCGGTTTAGCCATGTTGTGGTTCCACCATGTCCCATGGGGGTATGGTTTATGCATGCTGTGTACATGCTTTTGGATATTTGATATGTTGATTGAACTTTACATGTAATGGCTTTTAATATGCATGTGTTGTTTCATCTTGACGGGAAGCCTGAGTATGTAGCGCCATAAAAGACGGTGTACCGGGGTGAATGCAAGTGGTACTTGCACGGTGTGTAGGTGATAGACGTATACCTGCACTGACTCTGGCCAGTAGATTAGTATTGACACACATGACATGATTATTTGCTGCATTACATTGTTTTAGAAATGATAAATGATAAACTGCTTTTGAACTTATATTGCACATGTAAGTGAGCTTGGGGTGGAAGATCCTTGAGGACGCACTGTCTTACTGAGATTTCTAGTTTAGAGATCTTACCCCACGTTTGGGGAATGCTTATTTCAGGATCAGGTAGTATGGTATTGATGCCTCAGGCGGCAGGAGGCCGGAGCTTAGCTGATTATGTTTTACTGTTTTATGTTAGCATGACTGGATTTGGATGCTGTTTATATTTTCCGCTATTTATGATATGTTGTGTTGAGACTGATGTTGGGCATGTTGCCTTATTTGAGTAAGCATGGAGATTGTCCATGACACTTTCTGTTAGTACTTTTTAGATTGGAGTTGTATAAACTGTTAGATGGTCCGGTCTACGTTGTTGTAGTTTCGTGACTAGAACCACACTTATCTTATCTATGTTATGAGGTATTTCAGTAGCTGTTTTATTGCAATTACATACAGGCGATGTTTTATTAATTGATTATTAAGAAAGTTTGTAATGTTAATGGCATCATAATTGAAAAGAAAAAGTAATTCCGCATTTTTAATTAAGCGCAGCTTAATACGATATTGTGATAACATTGTCAGATATATACTTGGTGTTACACCTGTCATCTTTGTGAAGAAGAAGGACGGGACAATGCGATTGTGCACCGACTGCAGGCAGCCGAACAAGGTGACAGTCAAGAACAAGTATCCCCTTCCTCAGATTGATGATCTGTTGGATCAGCTCAGGGGTGCTTGCGTGTATTCAAAGATTGATCTCCGGTCCAAATACCATCAAATTCGGGTGAAGCCAGAGGATGTCCCTAAGACCGCATTTCGTTCGAGATACAGTCATTTTGAGTATTTGGTGATTTCGTTTGGACTCACCAATGCACCTGCTGTGTTCATGGATTACATGAACCGGATTTTCCAGCTGTACCTGGATCAGTTTGTGATCGTCTTCATTGACGATATTTTGATTTACTCCAAGACGGAGGAGGAGCATGTGGAGCATTTGAGAATTGTTCTGCAAGTACTGAAGAAGAAGAAGCTGTATGCGAAGCCTTCCAAGTGTGAGTTTTGGCTCAAGTCTGTGAAGTTTCTTGGGCATGTTATTTCTGCTGAAGGAGTTGCAGTGGATTCGATTAAGATCGAAGTCGTACTGGATTGGGAGAGGCCCAAGACAGTTACGGAAGTGAGGAGCTTTCTGGGTTTGGCAGGTTACTATCGGAGGTTCATCAAGGGTTTCTCCACAATGGTTCTCCCTTTGACTCGTCTTACCCGGAAGGAGACTCCGTTTGTGTGGACTCACGAGTGTGAGGTTTGCTTTCAGGAGTTGAAGGAGAGACTGACTACTACACCTGTGTTGGTCCTTCCTGATCCTGCGCTTGAGATTGAGCTTTACATCGACGCCTCCGGGAAGGGGCTAGGTTGTGTGTTGATGCAGTTGGGCAAAGTGATTGCCTATGCTTCGAGGCAGTTGAAACCTCATGAGGAGAACTGCCCTACTCATGACTTGGAGTTGGTTGCTATCGTGTTTGCTTTCAAGATTTGAAGGCATTATCTTTTTGGTTTGAAGTTTGTGGTGTTCAGTGACAACAAGAGTTTGAAGTATCTCTTCGACTAGAAAGAGCTAAACATGAGGCAGAGGAGATGTATAGAGTTCATAAAGGACTACGACTTCAAGCTGAGGTATCATCCTGGCAAGGCCAATGTGGTAGCTGATGCTTTGAGTCAAAAATCCAGTAGCTCATCCAGTTTGTTACTTGGTAACTTTGATGTAGTTGAGAAGTTTCGAAACCTAGCAGTAACCGCTCCGTGTGGGAGTTCACTTCTCGAGATGGAAGCAGTAGATGTCGTGAATGAGCTGTTAGAAAAGATCAAAGAGGCACAAGTTCAGAGAGAGTGTATGAATTATGTGAAGAACCAAGACGGTGTGTCTTTGAATGATGATGGACTTCTTTTGTTTCAGCAGAGGATCGTGGTCCCTCGAGGTCCGTTGACCGAAGAGGTTATGGTAGAGGCCCATAAGGGCCAATTTTCTATCCACCCTAGTGCTACTAAGATGTACCAAGACCTGAAGAAGAACTTCTGGTGGCCGGGCATGAAGAAAGATGTTGTTGTCTTTGTGTCCAAGTGTTTGGTTTGCCAGAAGGTGAAGATTGAACATCAGAGACCGTCTGGTGAACTTCAACCTCTTGAAGTACCACAGTGGAAGTGGGAAGGTATTTCCATGGACTTCGTGGTGGGATTGCCGAAGACTCAGGCGGGTTGTGACTCTATCTGGGTCATTGTGGACAGACTGACGAAGTCTGCCCATTTTCTTCCAGTGAAGGTGAGCTTCACTACTGAGCAGTTGGCCAAGCTTTATGTTCGCGAGATTGTGAGGCTTCACGGGGTTCCCGAGAGTATCATCAGTGATAGGGACCCGAAGTTCACATCTCGGTTCTGGGAGGCTCTGCAGGAGGCTTTTGGTACGCAGTTGAGATTGAGTACCGCCTATCACCCTCAGACTGATGGACAGATTGAAAGGACCATCCAGACCTTGGAGGACATGTTGCGAGCTTGCACGTTGGAGCAGGCTCGGCATGGGATAGGTACCTTTCGTTGGTTGAATTTTCTTACAACAACAGCTTTCATGCTAGCCTGGGCATGACGCCCTACGAAGCTGTATGGTAGGAGGTGTCAGACTCCTACTTGTTGGTCTGAGGTTGGGGACAAAGAGCTTTTTGGCTTGGACTTTGTCCAAGATACCACCCAGCAGATCCAGATGATCCGTGAAAAGTTGAAGCAGGCGCAGAATCGCCAGAAGAGCTACTATGATGTCAAGCATCGTCCACTTGAGTTCAGTGAGGGTGAGCACATGTTTGTGAGACTTTCACCTGTCACCGGTGATGGTCGGGCACTCGGAGTGAGGAAGCTGAGCCCGCGATATATTGGGCCATACCAGATTCTTGGTAGAGTAGGACCTGTTGCCTACCGGCTTGCCTTGCCTCCGAACTTGGCCAACATCCACGACGTGTTTCACGTGTCTCAGCTTCGAAAGTACATAGCAGATCCGTCGCACGTGGTGCAACCTGATGATGTGGAAGTTCGAGAGAACCTAAAGACTCTCGTCGGACCACTCAAGATTCTCGATCGTGGCGAGAAGCAGCTGAGGAGCAAGATCATTCCAATGGTCAAAGTGCAGTGGACGGGAAGAACTCCTGAGGAGTGTACTTGGGAGCGTGAGGACGAGCTTCTCCGGCAGTACCCCGAGTTTCGAGACAGGTATGTTTTTTGATTTTGAGGACAAAATCCTAAAAAGGTGGAGTGAATGTAAGAACCTGCACCGTTAATTAAGGAAATTAAGTAATTAATTATGTTAAATTAGGAAATGATCCTATAATTGACCCTAATAATTATTAAGAGGCTTTAATAATTATGATAAGTGATTAAGAATGCTGAAAGTCATTTTTCGGAAGAAAAGTGCAGATACCGGTTCTGCTAGTCAGTATAAATGCGTACCGAAAAAGTGTCCCGAAAAATAATAATAAGTTCATGATAATTACTAGAATAATATGTAGGACTTGTAAAAAGGGTTTCAAGTTAAAATAATGAGAACTGGTGCCATAAACTGATACTGGCTATGAAAAGCGCGTACCGGAAAGGTGCTCCGAAAATTATAAGAAAAATATGATAATTCTTGTAAAATTGAGTAGGTTAAGAATCCAAAGTTTGGGATTAAAATTCTAAGCGTAGCAATTAAAGTTAATAATGTGTGTTTTAAGCTTAAGTGGCTATTTATATGATTGGCACATTATCCTAGGGCAATTTCTTTTGTCTTGAGCGTGAGTTCTGGTCCTCCAGAAGCTGAGTGTTTCTCCTCTTGTCACCTTCACCTTCCCTCACTCTCTTGAACCAAAGGAGCCATTTTTACTCTTGGTTTCTCTAACTAAACACCTTTTGGTTGTGGGGAATAGCCTTGTGAGTGAGTGAGACCCCTTTTTCTGAGTATCCAGCAGCTGTGAGGGAGTGTGGTTGGGCTGTGTTCCTTGTTGGTGAGGTAGGGGCCTTACCTTGGCTTTGTGGAGCTTCATGGAGCTTTCTTTGTGAAGAAAGGAACCACCTTGCTGTGCATTTTCGTGCACCCTTCCAAGTCAGAATCTTGGGAACTTGTTGTGAGCTCCAAGAGCCATTCTTGCTCTGTTTTAAGATTTGGTAAGTGTCACCAACCTTGATCTTGTGTTTTGATGATTATAAGAGGTGTCTTGGTATGTTTAATGAGTTAAACAAGTAACCAACAGTTGTATGAACCTTAATGTGCCTAAAAATGCATGCTTTAACATGTGTAAGTGTTAAAAATGGAACCTTTGAAGGATATCTTCGCGAAATGCAGAAACTGCATTCTGTCGCGAAATATCCGGATATTTTCCCGTGAAATATCCGGATATGGATATCCGGATATGTGGATCTGGATATCCGGATATGTCCCCGTGGAATATTCGGATATTCTGGGATTTCGTGGAACAGTAGTTGTGCTGTGTGTACAGTAGGCTATTGGGGGTTTGTGGACCCTGGATTGATGAAGTTGAACTTCTGTAATTAATGAACTAAGTCAGAATCATGTGATTAAGGGCTTGTGGCTTCGTTGGAAGCCTTAAGACGTAAATCATTAAAGGAGAACGTAGTCTTTATGTTAATGCTTTTGAGCTATGTATGTTGATATACTTGCTGGTCCTAGATCAGATTGCGATCTGCCGTGTGTTGGACTTGAGCTGTGAGGACTCTTGGCACTAGATAGTGAGCTTGCAAGGTAAGCTTTCGTGTCCTCGGTTTAGCCATGTTGTGGTTCCACCATGTCCCATGGGGGTATGGTTATATGCATGTTGTGTTACATGCTTTTGATGTTTTGGAAATGCTGTTGAGCTGTTATATGCCAGTACCTTTATGATATGCATGTGGTGTTCCACCTATACGGTAAGCCTGAGTATGTGGTACATACAAGATGGTGAGGCTGTGGGTGAGGTGCAAGCGGTGTTCCTTGTACTACATGTAGGTATAGACATATTCCTGCATTTCTCTGGCCAGTAGAATATTTTAAACACACATGGCATGAATATCTGTTGCACTGCATAGTTTTGGAACTTATATCGAAAATTAATGCTTTTAGAACTTATATTGCACATGTAAGTGAGCTTGGGGTGGAAGATCTTGATGACCCCTTATCTTACTGAGATTTCTAGTATAGAGATCTCACCCCACGTTTGGGGAATGCTTCTTTCAGGATCAGGTAATGTGGGGGTTGAGGCCCCAGGCGACAGGAGGCCAGAGCTAAGTTCGATATTGATGATATTATATGTTGTCATGTTGGATGCTGGATATGCTTGCTGCTTTTATGCGTTTAGCTTCATTTTATGATTTTGGATTATCTTGTTGAGACTGTCATTTATGCTGTTGATTTGGTGAGCATGGGGATTGTCCATGCCACGTAGACTCGTTATGTCTTGTTTTAGTTGGAGTTGTTATAATGTATCAGCATTATTGTCCGTATTACGTGATGTAATGCCGTGACTTTAGATACTTACTTTATTTATATATTGAGGTATTTCAGTAGATGTCTTATTGCAATTTACATACAGGCATTGTTTTTATGAAATTGATTAAGTAATCAACTTGACTAAGTATAATGACGTCATAATTGAAAAGGAAAAGATATTTCGCATTTTAATTAAGCGCAGCTTAATACGATAGTATGATAACATTACCGGGTATACACGGGGTGTTACAATAAACAAAGTACGGAAGGAAGGCTTCAAGTTGCAACAATAAAAAAGAAACAAACAAACGATCATGAAGTCCCTCACGATTCAAGCTTCAAGAGAAGAATCTAAGTCCAAAAATTATCAAGTAATATACTTTAGGACTTAGAATTAATTGTGAGGGTAACTGACTTCTTGCATGAATAAGCTCAAATGTATTTTTGTTAAAATACATGCATTAAATTACCATTTGATTGTAGAAAGGATTTATAGCATTACGCATTTATGAAAACATGTTTGAAAAGGTTTAAAATAATTTTAAACGTATTTTCAGCCTTTCTAATAGGTTGGGAATCGATTCCTTGTGAGCAGGAATCGATTCCCACTCATCTGAAAGGTTGGGAATCGATTCCCACTCATGGGGAATCGATTCCTATTGCACCAGAGGACGAAAATAACGGCTATAAACGGCTATTTTTGCGAAAATGAGTGTGCAAAGGGTCATGGGGGGCCTCTGTAAATAGTGACCATTATTCCATTGATTGGACAACTCTTCTTGATCATAGTTCTTGCTTTAAGTCACATCATTTGCTTACTTTCAATCATCTTGAGCATAAATCATCTTTGAGCTTTATTCTTGTGAGAGTGTCAACACCCATAATTCTTCAACTTGTATTATTTGTACTTTGAGAATACTTAGCCATTGTTAAACACCTCCATTTGATTTCTTGAATTGTTAGGGGAGACCCTACTAGTGAGGGCACCAAATTCCTAAGAAAATTTGGAGTGAAAAAATTGTAAGGCATCAAGAGCCCGAAGTCTTGAAAGGTTGTAGTGGTTTGTTAAGCACCCTCAAGCTTGATAGCTAGTGAAAAGACTTGATCGAGCGGCTTCAGTCTGGACGTAGGTCACGGTGGTGGTGACCGAACCAGGATACATCTAGTTTGCAATTTCTCTAACCTTAAACTGCTTATTTTATTATTGAAATTGCATTTTAGATTGTGTTTATCTATTTGCTTGCTTGCTTTATTGATCATTACTTTTGCTCTTACACTTAGACTTTTCATTATTAAATCACTTTATTGAAGAAATAATCTTTAATATATCAAAGAAGGCACTTTGCGAAAAGATTTTGTAAAACTCAATTCACCCCCTCTTGAGTATTGAAGCCACTTGTCCAACATTGCGTACAAACAATGCACAGTAGTGATTCAAAGTACATTTCGTAAAAAATGGTGCAAAAACCCAACTGTGAATTGCTAATACTGTTCCTTAGGGAATAAAATTTAATGTAAATGAGCTCATAAAAATAAAATTATATCCGTAGCTTTGAGTTAATTCCGGGTCAAGTTAAGTGAAATTAAGTGAGAAGAAAACATCCGTTAATTAGACCATATGTCATATAAGCTTTAAGTAACTTAAAGAGACATTATTCACTTCATCTTCTTCATCTTCTCCCTCCTCAAGGCCGAGCTTCACTCTCCCATGGGTGCTTAGGTTTTTCAAATTTTCTCCTCTTGATTTCTCCTTCCACACTCAACCAAATGTTTAAGTGTATTACACGAAATTGATAGGAAATCATCCAAGGAATCCATTTATCTACTTAATTTGTGCTAAAATTGCTTGTGTGAAGTGATCCTCCCTTCCCCCAATTCTTGGCACTATTCATCAAGAGGTGAAAATGTGCATTATGATGGAGCTAACTAGGGTTTTGTTCCTTGGACCTTGTATAAGTGATTCGATGTAAGAAATTTATATTCATATGGTGTGATTTTCATGATGTAAGTCTTGAAAAATGTAAGTATGTTATGATGGAAAATTGTTAAGTTTGAAATTTGAATTTGTGTTGGATTATTGATGAATATGATGTAGTAATGTGAGGTGAACATGTATATGATTAGAAAGTTTGGAAAAATTCCATGAATCCCTCCTTTTAGGCTTTAGCCATAGTGTACCCATGTAGGGTGTGATGTGCAAAATTTTAATTGGACATGTTGTGGAGACTTGTGAGCATGTGTAAGTTGTGAATTAAGTGGACAATTAAAAATATAAAGAAAAATCCCATATGGACCCTTCCCTTTTAGGTTTTGGCCATTAGCAAAATGAGTAGGGTTATATTGACAAATATTCTTTTTACAAACTACACTATGTCCGACCGGTAATACTATACTCAGAGTGTATTACCGGTCAGACATAGTGTAGTTTGTAAGAGTTTATAAATAAAAAATTTGTAAATATAACCTTCCTCTGGTAAAATTATTTTAATGATGTGTTGAGGTTCCAATGTATTGCATCGGTATGATTATGAATTAAAATGAGTTGAGTTGATAAAAATTCCCACCAATTCCCCTACTATATGTTTCAGCCATATAGGTGGTTGAGGGATTAATGGTGCTAAATTAGTTGAGTGACATAGTGAAGTACTTCTAAGTGGGGTAATGAAGTTTAAATAATCATTGATAATATGTTAGTGCATTAAATATGTGAAAATGTCAAGGTTTCCTTTGTTATGCATTTAGGCCATCCAATGAAAAAATGAGCTTGTAAGTGTACGTTTGTTAAAGTGAGTGTTTGAATGACTCAAGGGTCAAGTCAAGAGTATGTTAAGCTGTGGATTAAGAAAAAAATGAGGTGAGGAACTTCTTGCCTTCCTTGTATGTGGCTTCAGCCATATGAGGTCTAAATAGGTTAGGATGTTCTAAAATTTATAATGGGCATTTTAGAGGCATGGTTATGTCATTCTAAGACCGTATGTAAGCATGAAACCATGTGGTGGTTGTTGAACAAGTAATCAATCTTAAATGGTATAGGTGAGTTTTAAGAACAAATAGTCTTGACTTGTGGGTTGACATATAATTAGCATAAACTTGGTGAGTAAAGATGAAATCAATAAAGTGTGTGTGTCTTGTAATACTACACAACATTTTAACATTTTATTGAGATTGTCTTGGATTCCTATCTCTAGGTGTGCCTAGGGACATTGTGGTAGATCTTACTTTGGAAGAAGCTAGTAGCTTGCGTGACAAGTAAGCCATTTTGTGAAGCTTCAAGAGGTAAGCTCCATGTTTAAGGAGTGCTCTCCTATTTATGTGCTCCACCATGGTTAGTGGACTATGGTTGATATTGTATTTTTGTCTTCTTATTCTTAGTATAGATGCATTCATATAGAGTTATATGATAATATGATATGTTTTGTTCTGATGTGATTACTGTGATGACTCTTGGCCAATGAATTTATGCGCACTGATTTTCGCTTGGGGTCCTTCCTTGGGATTGATTGTGTACACCTCTGTTATTGTTGAGTTTCGCTTGGGGTCCACCCATGGGCACACTTGCGTTGATTTGTGCTTGGGGTCCTCCCTTGGGAATGACTGTGCACATCTTTGATATGATATGTGAATATGCTCAGCTCTGTTTATGATATTTGTTTATATGATGCTTTGTAACTCCGTATCTGACTTTCATGCAGGTGTAAGCTCAGGGTATAAAGATTACTCTATAAACTTGGAGCTTACTAAGATTCGTTATTTCACCCCATTTGGGGACATCGTTTAAGGTGTGCAGATAGCCGGTGAGCCCTCACGGGGCAAAGATACAACCCGTGGCTAGAGGTGCCGTAGTGGATATGTGTATTTTGGGATGATTCGTCATCATTGTGTAGAGACATGATCTGTGTGTAGCATTATGCCGCCATTATTTTGGAGGACATGTGATTATTGTTTATTCGTGTTCTATTCATTTTTGGATAATGAAGTCTGATCCATTATACTGTATATGGCTTGTATATGTTTTGTATATGTGATTATTGTTTATTCGTCATGTTCTATTCATTTTTGGATAATGATGTCTAATCCATTATACTGTATATGGCTTGTATATGTTTTCGGTTTTTGATGCAGGTACATTTGTGTATTCATGCATGTTATATGATGATATAGTAGTCCGATATGTGCATGTGCTGAGATATGTATGCTGTTAGACATAGTGGCATAGAGCCAGTTATGCATGTGCCCATGGATAGATATTAGGTCCGTTGTTGGACAAAATATGATTATATGATATGTTTAACATGATATATTTATCAGGCATGGATTATGAGAGTGAGATTTAATCCTTATTTGTTCGATTTACAACTGTTACGATGTTTAATTTTAGACTTCGTTTGGATTGACAATTGTTATCATATTCGGATAGTCAAGGGCCATTGCTATGGTGGTGACTAAGAAAATATGAATACGTAGAAAAAGAATTCTGATTGATAAGAAACAAGGGACATAATGCTATATATTATGCTAAACGAAATAAAGAAAAGGAAAAAGTTAGCTTGCATTTTCGTAAGCTAATGCAAGATTTTAAGTTAAGTCTTTCGCTGATACATGTTTTAATATAATATGTATGTTAAATGAACTGGCTCGAGAAAAAGATATTACACGAGCAATCTTTTTTTTTTTGTAATATTGATGGGCTCCACCTAATTATTGTCTCGGGAGAAGATAATAATTTTCTCCTATAATAGGAGAAAACTATTGCCCTTAATTAAATTATATTTTTTTATGTTTCTTTTTATTATGTATCTTCGTTTTTATTTTTATTATCAGAATTGAAATGGTACCTCAACTTTCGAAGTTTTTAAAAGGAATCCATGATCATAATATTTTTTAAAAATTTAAAATTATATTAAAAAGTTAAAAACTGTAATACAATAAAAATAAGTAAAAGCAAAATTTAACAATGAAAAAAGTAAAAGCAGATTTTTTTTTTTAAAGTAAAAAACTAAGGCAACAGGGTTTTAGTTAGATTTTAGTAATTTTCTAAAATATATTTTTCTTTTAAATTTACTCGCAGTTGCAATGAAATCCATAATTTAAGGATTTTTATTTTTATTTTTATGAATAAAACGAGGAAATGCAGTGAGGGAATAGTACGGATTGTGTAGACTGCAGATATAGATTCACCAATTTCCCACTGCACTTTCTTCGCCGCCGCTACCACCGTCGCCAACCACCGTACTTTCCCCGTTCTTTCTTCAGGTTCCCTCTCTCTCTCTCTCTCTCTCTCTCTCTCTCTCTCTCTCTCTCTGTCTCGTTGCGCGATAGCATTTTGTGTTTTCGAATATTAGGCTTTAGCCATGTGTTGCTGATAAAGTTAAGTACCTTTGATTTAGGGTTTTGGATTTGAAAGGTATCGCGGATTGCAGAGGGAAGCATGAACCCTAGTTTTGGGGATTGAGGAGGAATGCAATTGTAATTTAGCATATTAAGATAATAGGTTAGGTTATTGAAAAGAAAAAGAAAATTGCTTGTGTAGCTTCAATAACTAAGTGGCAAATACTAGCAGTTGTGTGCTTTCTGGATATGTATAGGACAAATATTTTCAAGGTGTTGCAGAAGAGGAGCATGTGGTGGCTGTAGAACGTGAGAGATTGATTTAAAAAAAAGGTGAAAGAAAAAGAAAGAAACTACTAGTGTTATGCACACACAATTTTTTTCATTTGTTACAGTTCAAATAATAATAATAATAATTTATTTAGTATGCTAAGCACTCCCATCCCTTGTGGTTCAAATTTGATTCTGGACTTTGAATCTTTGGGGCATCAGTGACATTACATGGGCAGTGGCTGAGTGCTTGTTCTTTTTAGGGTTATTTTTTTTGCAAATGTTTTCAATTACTTGACATAAAGGTGAAAGGAAACATGTATATTTTTTTAAGCTTGTTAGGCTGTTTGAATTTTTGTGGGGTCAACCTTGAGTCTCAAATGAGAATGTTGTCTTAGATGAGTGCCTGTACAAGAAAAAAAATTAAAATCAAGAATGAATGTATAAGAGAGTAAACAAAAGAGAGATAGAGACTAGAGAGGAAGAGAGAATCAGAGAATTTGAAAGAAACTGAATTTCATATATCTTGAAAATGAAAAACTGAAAATGAATGTACACTGAGGCCTGTATATATAGACCAACTGATTAAGGCTAATACACTGAGCTAGAGGCTTTCATCAAACCCTTTGGCAACAAGCCTAGCTTTGTATTTATTTATTGTCCCAGCCGGATTTTCTTTGATTCAAAATACCCACTTGCAGCCAATGGGTTTTCTAGAAGCTGGTGGAGAAACTAAAGACCACGTTCCATTAGCAATTAGTGCATCATATTCTTGTTGTTGCGTTGCTTGTACCCATTTGGGTTCAGCCAAGGCTTGTTTAATGCTGGTTGGTTCAGTGTTGGCAGTCAAAATGATAGGGGCAGGACCTTTTGATCTAGTTTTGATACTATGTGTAGGAGGTGTGCCCAATGGGGGTGAAGGTATATATGCAGAACTAGATGAGGGTGGTGAGGAGGTGAAAGAAGAGGAATGGAGGAAGGTGTGTGTGGTGAGTGAGTGGAGACAGGTGTTTGAGTACTTGAAGTGTTTTGACAAGATGTAGAAGTAGAGGTGCTGGATGAAGTCTGAGCTGCTATGGGTGAGAAGTAAGGTGAAGCTGGGACATAAGACTGACCATTAGATGAGGAAGGAGAGGACTGATTTGGTGAAGTCCGAACCTCAACAGGGGATGTATCAGGAGCAGTAGAAGTGGCAGATTTAGGACTGGAAGAAGGGCTGTGTTCAGATGGTAATGGTGAGTGAGAGTTGACCATAACTAGACTTTGACTATTAAAGGAATTTGGACCAGAATTAGAAGTGGCGACTGATGAAGAAGAAACAGTTGAAGGAATGGTAGCAGTAGACTGAGCCAAAGACCAAGGAATAATAGTGCTAGTGTAAAATGAAGTAGTAGATGGAGTTGAGGATTTATTAGTGAAAATGGTGGAGTATGGAAGCCAAAATTCATTGAAGATGACATCTTTGGAAATGTAGACTCTGCCTTTAGGACTAAAGCATTTATATCCTTTGTGATTGGGTGAGTATCCCAAGAAGATACATTCTTGTGATCTAAAGTCCAGTTTGTGCTTATTATATGGTCTAAGTAAAGGAAAACATGCACATCCAAAGATGCAAAGAAACTGATAATCAGGGAGAGTTTTGTGAAGCTCTGCATAGGGGATTTTAAAATTTAGAGCAGAGGTAGGAAGCCTGTTAATGAGGTAAACAGCAGTGGCAAAGGCATGATCCCAATATTTTAAGGGAAGAGAGGCATGATCTAAAAGAGTTAAACCCATTTCAACTGTTTGTCTGTGCTTGCGTTAAACTAAGCTATTTTGATGATGAGTATGGGGACAAATCAAACGATGAACAATTCCTAATTTAGAGAGAAATTTGGTTAAGGGTCTAAATTCATCCCCCCAATCAGTTTGAACAGACTTGATGGTGTGTTGAAATTGAGTATTTTATGAGTGAGTGAAAGTGTTTGAATGTAGTTAAGGCTTCTGATTTGTTTTTGAGAGGATATATCCAAGTGAATCTAGTGGTGACATAAACAAAAGTGATGTAGTACAGAAAACCTTGTGAGGACTGAATTGGGGCTGGTCCCCATAAATCACTATATATGAGAGTGAAGGGTTCTGGGTATTCAGTTGATGAAGGAAAGGAAGGCAAGAGATGAGACTTTCCCATGCAACACGCAAAGCAAAAATCAATGGCATTTTTATTGTGGAAAGAAATATTACATTATGTAAGTAATTTTTCAAAGCCTCAAGATGAGGATGTCCTAACCTAGAATGCCATAGACTGTATGAAGATGGGCTCCTTGATACATCAGAGGTGAGATTTTGACTATTACATGAGCTATTATTTGGTGCAGAAATACAAACAGAAATATTTTGACTATTACAGGTATTTGAGTTACAAGACAAAGTATTAGACATTGAACTAGTCATAATGTTGCAGAGAGGAGACTTGGACAATGAATTAGACAATGCTGGAGCATAAGCTTGAAGTCCTTTGAACTTATAGAGACCATCTTGTCCAAGAGAGCCTTCAAGCAAGACCTCCTAGGTCCCTTGTGATTTAACTAAACAATGAGTAGGATGAAATTCAAAATAGACATTGTTGTCCTTAGCGAATTGACTGACACTTATAAGATTCTTTGTTATTTTGGGAACAAGAAGAAGATTGTGTAGATGTAAGGAGGTGTGTGGATTGAAAGGAGAAGTGAAAGTGGTTGAACTAATAGAGGCTATAGACAAACCTTGACCGTTCCCAACAAAAATTTGTTCAGGTCCACTATATCGATTGCTTTGCAACATATTTCCAAGGTCTGCAGTGACGTGATGTGAGGCTCCTGAATCAGGATACCAATCAAGAGCTAACTGACCACTGGTGGACGTAGCAAGAGCACGTGGCGTTCCATCTTGAGATGAGGAGGCTTGAGAGGATGATGCAATGGAGTATGGAGAATGAGACTGCTGTGATCCAGGGCAGCAACCAAAGTATTGCAGTTATGATGAGCTGGAAGTTGAGAAAGAGTCAAGTTTGCTGTCGCCGGAAAACAAGAACTCTAATAGAGTATCACCAAGAGCTTTCACTCGTGCTAGGTGCTCTTCGATGTTCTTGCCACCTTTCTTGATATGTTGTAATTCAGATCTGACCTTATTGGCCTTTGCTTTGGTCACTGAATCAAAGTATTTATGGATCTTGTCCCACGCTTGATGAGACTGACGTACACCAAGAATCTTGTTGATGATTTCCTCTGATAGAGTAGATTGAAGCTATGTAAGGAGCATTTTATCTGTTTTCTCCCATTCAACAAACTGATGGGCCTTCAATAAAGTAACCAAGCCCATTAATTAGGATTTAGTATATATAGAGATATTTAGGGTGGGGTTTCTTTATGCATGTATTCAGAATTGGTAAGTGGGGAAATGGGAGACCTCTAGGGAACTCTTGAGCCTAGGTATTTGGTTTGAGGGGGAGTTGAGGCTTTCTGGGTTAATTTTCTGCATTTTATATTGTATTAGTGTATGTAAAAAGAGGCTATGCCTCCATTGTTAATGAATTCAGTAGTGTATTTTTCTGGGTTCCATCACAAACGCTGGATTCACATTTTCAGCAGCTCTGTCTTCTTCAGATAGAAATCGCAAGGGGATTTTCGGATTAACCAAGAAGCGTTCTTGTTGGTGCGCTATGATTGGTGGTTCAACAATCTGCTTCCATAACAGGAAGTTCTTGCTCGTCAATTTCATTGACAACTGAGTGTTAAAGAGTATAGGTGATTTGGTATCACCAAAGGCTTTTTGTGTAGCTGACGAAGCTGTATCTCGAGTGTTTTGTGTAGCGGAAGCCATGTATGAGAAAGAAAAATGGATCAGGGCCCCAAGATCGGAGTGCTGATACCATAAACGAAAGAGAGATAGACTAGAGAGGACAAGAGAATCAGAGAATTTGAAAGAAACTGAATTTCATATATCTTGAAAATGAAAAACTGAAAATGCATGTACACTGAGGTCTGTATATATAGACCAACTGATTAAGGCTAATACACTGAGCTAGACGCTTAACAGAAACTAGACAGTTGTAACTAATGCAACTAATTCCCAGAAGATCAGGAACTAACTAACTAATCAGATATACAGAGATATAATCAGATACAAACAGATACAGAATAAGCTACTACTCTAATAGAGAGAAAGTAGGAATGACACTTTACTAGAGGTAGAGGAAGACCAAGAAAAAGTATAAGTGAAACTATTTACAGGATTCAAATTTAAATGGCGCTACATGATTCATGTAGCTGACCCCATCTATTGGGAAAAAGCATTGGTTGTTGTTGTTGTTGTACTGTCACTCTTTATGTGAAGTACTAACAATTTTTTTTTTTTTTTAAGTTCAAAGTTTGGCCCCAGGTGCAATATAGTTTCCTATTATATGATTTTATTCCCCTGAAGTTAACTTTGGTATGCTAATTATCTATTATGCATTCACAATGCTGTTGACAAAGCAAATATGGACTTTAGATCCGCTGTTCAATTTACCTGCTAATTTGGCTAAGTCCAGCTTTCTAGATACTGGAGCCATATAAGGAACAAATTTTTGTATTCAACTTGTAGTTAATCTTTTCTTCATGACATTATTGGAAGAAATCAATGAACTTATTAATGCATGAAATGGAATTTCCTACCATGTATTTACTTGATATAATTTTTATTTTTGTTTTCAGGACATGGTATAATCTAACTAGGACAGTCTCAATAGTTCAACATGTCAATTCACGGATGCTCTCCTTAATCTCTTAGTAGGGGCGTGATTAATTTCCTTTGTTATTTGTTTACATCATACAAGATGAGCAGATCTGATCGTTTGAAGGAGAAGCTTGGAAAAAGTAATTGGTTTTCTGTGGATAATTATGATGAAGAGAGCGCAGCCCGTACAAGGCCAATTAGTTTTGAAGAGATTATGCTTAGAAGAAGTAACAAAGAATTGCTTGAAAATGTAAAGGACCCTGCCAAGGAAGCATGGAATACATCACCTGGAGGTTCTTCAGAGAAAATTGCTGATCATGTTGAGTCTGAAAGAATTGATAGAGATGATAAAAGTTCATCCTTCGGCACGGAGAAACATGCTTTGGAGGAGCCAGTGAATGTAAGTTCTAGAAAGAAGGTTGAGAGCACGTATGTAAAGAAAGATGATTTAACTGAAGGGGATGATAGAGCAAACTATATTTTAGAAACCAAATCAAGTACTGCATTAAATGATAAAGGCAGAGTAACTAAAGATAAGACTGGTGAAGAGATGCATGGTTGGAGAAAAAATGAGCGAATTAGTGATAACTCTCAGTATAAAGCTGGAAATAAGCATTCAAGAGAATCAGTTAATAAGGATTGTTATGCAGAAATAAGTAGATCAAAATCTGAAAGGAACAAAAAGAGAAAAAACCAAATTGGAGATGATGAGAATCCTGACAAGTATCATACTGAAAGGAAGCATGACAAAGAAAGACATGATAGGTGGAAAATGAAAAAGCGGTTAAGCAATAATTCTGAAGAAGTACGTGAAAAGAAGTATCATAGAGATTCAGATAAGGATAAGCATGCAGAGGGTAGAGCAAAATATGAAAGAGATATCAGGAGAAAATACCGTAACGGAGATGATGAAGCACAAGACAGAAATGCAACAAGGAAACAAGATCTTGTGAAACACCATAACCCACACATTTATGAGAGGAAGGAGAAGCGGGAAAAGGTGAAGTCACATTATGAAGAATCAACAGCAAAGAGGAGACAGTCAAGAAGTCGAGAGCGTGAAGATAGAAGAAAGTCCTCTTCTTTTTCACCCAGGGCACAAAAACATACTTATCATGATGGAGAGCGTGAAGAGTCGTCTATGCTTTCTCTGAAAGATAGTTCTAGAAAAAAGCATACTGATGTTGATAGAAGCAGAGTATCAACTAATGGTTCTAGTAGTCACCATCATCGACATGGTGGCTCTACGAGTGGACTTGGCGGCTATTCTCCGAGGAAGAGGAAAAGTGAAGCTGCTGTTAAGACTCCTTCCCCATCTAAGCATTCTTTAGAGAAGAAACGTGCTGGATGGGATCTTCCCCCTGTAGGGACAGATAATCCTTCTCCAGCTTTTGTTTCTTCTAGTTTTCAATTATCAAATTATACTGTGTTATCCAACATGCATGATGTGGCTTCGGCTACTTCCCTGGATCTAGCCATGGTGAAGCCTCTGCCAGTTTCTTTTCTGAACGATGTATCAGCAGGGAAGAATGCCAACATTGGTTCTGTCCAACTGACTCAAGCTACCCGGCCTATGAGAAGGCTTTATCTTGAGAATCTACCAGCTTCGGCCTCTGAGAAATCTGTGATGGATTGTTTCAATAACCTCTTGCTCTCTGTTGGTGTAAATCATATCCAACAAGCTCAACCATGTATCAGCTGCATTGTGAGTTTGTAGTACAAAATATGAAAGTTTAGTTTTTCTCCCCCTATGAAAACAGGTTTGAGTTTGTTTTTGCGTATCTTCACTGCAGTTGCACAAGGATAAGGGCCAAGCACTTGTAGAATTCCTTACAGCTGAGGATGCATCAACGGCTCTTTCTTTTGATGGAAGTACATTATTTGGCTCCATCGTGAAAATTAGACGCCCCAAAGACTATGTTGAAGTTGCAGTAAGAATGAAAATCTTATCCGTCACCTTCATTCTTCCATCTGTATTAATATAATAGCTGTTATAAGTGTATGGTGTTTTTCTCTTCTTGAATTCAATTTTGATTTTGATTTTGATTTTTTTATAGGTATTATATTCTAGTATTTCCTCTACCAAAGTTCAATTGATTTTCTGAAAAAAGTGTGAAACCATTTATAAAAAAATTTCAGATAAAAATTGTCCTACTACTTATTTTGCTTGTCTATACTTGCTTTAAATTGACAGATTTTTTTTTTTTTTTTTTTAGCTGTAAATTGGTTTTCTTATTGATGTTGTGATGATAGTGATGTTTCAAATTGAAATTACTGAATTCCGCCTATTATGCTTGTGCATTCTTCTATTATTTTATTGATATCAGTGGGTTTCTTGAATTTGATGGCCTGAACATTCTACAGTGTTTTTGACTAAAGTAGATAATTAATCGTTTAACATGCACTTATGGATTCTTCTGATTGTATGCAGCTCTATTGGTTTACTTTCTATGTTTATCTTAGTTTAGTTTGACTTTATTAATATAGATATCTGGTAGTTTGTATTTAGGATGACAAAGCAAAAAAATAAGCTTTTTGGTCCCTATTGTATGTGCTTTTAGTCACCATTAATGAATGAAGATTCAAATATTCGCTTTGGTCTTCTTTAATTGTTAGATATTGTATGGTAATGGATGTTGTTAATTTCCGTTAGTTACCAAACTGCACTTTACACTCATGGTGAATTTTAGAATATCCAGGTTCACAGCATGAATCACTTTGAGAAGGGTCTATCATTCTATTTCAAAATCAGTTAGAATAATAGTGAAGCCAAAATTGAATTAAAGCTTTCTCTGGCGATGTCAAAAGGTTGTAAAATGTATCTGACACTTAGGGTATCCATCTTGGGTTAAATGTTGTATTGGATGATTGACACTTGGGGTGTTTGCATGTCTCAACAATTGACTCCTATGTCCTGCTAAATTCATTTATATTAAAATGTTTTAAAACTTTATTGATGAGTGCTCTATTACAACTGAAAATTGGCTCCAAAAGTGTTAACACTGAAACCATTATATTTGATGCTGTGTAAGATTAGCAAATTGGTCTGAAGTTTTGTAACTTCTAACTGTTTTTCTTTTCCTCAAACTGTGAACAATCTACTGTAGTAATTTAAGATATTGATAGTAACTGGTTTTTACTGATAAGAAACAATGGAATATAGCTTCTTGCAATGGGGAAAATTCCTCTTGATGACACTGAAAAACAGAGAATAAAGATAGAAACACTTGCAGATTTTTTAGGGTCTGTCTACCTCCCTGCCCAAAGTGCCCTTAAACCTTAACACATTTCTTACCTGATTCCTACTCTTCCTTCTCTTCACATTTATCTCACTCCCCTAACCGAATTTCCTACTCCCTCCACATGGCTGATTCTCTACATCCCATCCCCTACATTGTAGCATAGGCCTTATTATTAGGGTGTCTATGAGATTCTATGCATTAATACTAGTCTTATCTATGAATCATTGGATGGTATGTTGTCATGCTGCTTAGATCTATATTGTCTTTAAAATTCTTGAGTTAATTTTCATCATTGATTAACATAATGCAGTTTAATCTGTCAATATGGATTTAAATGACCTGGAGTAATGGTGTGGGGTTTCTTAGAGTAGGCTCTACGTTTCTGATTCGAGATATTTCAAAATTTCCGTATTTTTTAATTTCAATATGTTACTCCTTTGTGAAGTTTATATGCTATGAATATCACGTAATTTGTTCCCACCTAGCTCAACTACAAGTCAAAGCATCTTAGGTGTGTTAAAAAACTCTCAATTTTATTCCCTTTGCAGACCTTTCCATCATTATAATTAAAACGTAGATTTCTGCATAGGCTGTATCACCTTCTTAACTAGTATATGTATTACTTAGTATGAACTTTTTAATCTTTTGTAATCACTTATTATCAGATTAGTCAGACACTCTGTTTTTATTGAAATTAGCCCTTCTCTCGTGTTCTATCTACTTTTCTGTCAATAAAGAAATAGGTACTTATGCTTGGCATACGCCAAATTGCATCTTATTTTGATACTTGTTTGCGCTAGATATAAGCTGAAAGTTTAGTATGTGAACCAAAATCTTTGGGTACGACATGAAATATTCTCTTTTTAATGAACAACTTTTTTTGGAGTGTATGTTTTCTTGAGTTTCTATTTTGCTGAAATATACAATTTATTTGAGTTATGACTTTTTTTGGTATTCCTATTTTCTTATCTTAAAATGTGTAAACAAATAGTTGCTCGTTTCAGTTGAGTGTTTTTGGTTGGGTCTGTCAAATATGAAGGGATACCGTGTCAAATATCAAGAGAGATTTTTGGAAAAACTGATGGGCTTTTTGTGGCCCTTTCTTGTAAAATAGACAGAATTTAAAATGTGTTGCACAATGTAGGATAGATTACAGGAGATTGCTGAAATTGTATGGATTTAGGCATAGATGAAGAAAAAAGGGAGAGGATTGAATAATATTGTATATTGATGTGTTATGAAGTAGTTCAAAAGACAAAGCACTAAAGTCTATTTATACTAAATAGGGAACTTCTAAAATAAGGAAACAAATCATGAAATATAAGAAAATAGGGAAAAAAATCTTAAAAGATCCTCTAGGATACTTTAAATTATATTAAGATGTACTATTAATATTATACGATATCATCTTGATATTTTATCCTTAATACTCCCACTTGCGAGCTAGAAAAACAATTTGTTTCTTGCCTAATGTTATATAAAAGTGGAGCCGGTGATGAATCCCGATTTATTCTTCTGCTTCAGTGGGTTTTTCATGGCTTTTACCCAATTAGCTTCAACACGCAATACAACATTCATCAACAAGATTCTTTTATTAATTGATGAATGTACATAGAAAGGACAACAAGACCATGTGACTACTTTGAGGTTTTTACTGCCATTGCCATCCTTAGCCATGGTGATAATAGAACAAAATGTTCACTATGTGAACGAGGAAGATAATTGTGAAACAAAGCTAAAACACTAAGGGATAGATTATTCTACCTACTTTTATTTTGCCTACTTTTGTCTACTCCTTTCAATACCGTTAGATTACAATCTCATCCGATGGTGGAGATTTATTATATAAAATAAACTCTTTTGCTCCTTTCGCTCTCCCATTGCCTCTTATTTTTTCTCTTTCCTCCCCTTTCTCTCTCTTCAATGGCACTTCAGCATAAAAAAAAGTTGCAAACTTTTTTCTCAATCCATCCAACCTAGCCATTGTTATGAGAATTTACATAAAGAATTGAAAAGGGGTGTCAAGAAGAAACAAACCCAGATGCCCTATGTTATGGAATCAGGTAGGCCTGTTGGCGGGCGTAACATAGAGAGAACAGAGATCATTTCTCCACTTCAAGGCAAAAAACAAGATAAGAAAGAGATAAGTTGATTCGATTTCAAATTTCAACATCTAAGTAGAAATGTTCGTGAATTAATTCAATGGAAGGGATTATTCGTGGTTGTCGTTTATTTTGTATTTTTGCGGTTTCTGCCGTGTTCAATTATATCAGATTCAAAGAATTTTGAAAATTATATTCATCCAACAGAACGATCATGCCATTAATCATTGCATGGATTTAGATTCAAATATAAATACAGGTTGTAAATTACGCAAATCGATAGAGAGAAAGAGGAGGAGAGAGAAAGAGTGTGGGAGGTAGTAAGAAGAAAGAAAGGGGAAAGGGTTTATTTTATTCCGCAAATCTCCACCGTTGGATGAGATTGTAATCTAATGATGTTGAGAGAGGTAGGCAAAATAAGAGTTGACAGAATAACCTATCCCAAACACTAAAGTGGCAAAACTTCATGATAGGAGGACAAGAGGCGGCTAGGGCTAGCATGCATCCAAGAGAAAGAGGATGGGCTAGACTGCATATGTCATAAACATCCCTTCACACCAAGAGCCTTTCAGATTGAAGCGTTGACACAAGCTTATCAACTGTCCAATCAGCATATGGGTCAAAGTCCAATGCATTTCGAATATAATGATAATCAACCTCGATATGCTTGGTGTATTAATGAAGAACATGATTTGTTACAATCATAGTAGCACTCATATTATCACCATGAACAGTGGTAGAGTGAGTCTGTGAATAGCCAACAACATCTAAAAGATTGTGGAGCCATGCAATTTCGAAACAAGTGGAGAACATTGTATGATATTCACCCTTAGTAGAGGATTTGGAATAGGAACCTATTTCTTATGTTTCCAAGAAATCAAGGAATCACTTAGAATCAGATACCATCCTGTAGTAGACTGACGAGATTCTAGACACCTAACCCAATCAACATCACAATATGTTGTATGTTGCATAGATGAACCTCTAGGAAAAAATGACCCATGAGTTGGCGACATAGTTCTAAGAAGATTAAAAAGAGGGTGTTCCAGATTCTTGTCATGTAGCCAAATTGTAGAGTTAAGAGACTCAGGAGTGAAACCGCGTATTGACACCATGTTTAGTTCTCAATGGAGGAGATAGTACAACTTGCCTTATTGCTCAACAACTTCAATCGTTCTTCCCGTGGTGAAATCTTAAAATGAGTAGAAAATAATGTCTTGACACTATATAAATCTTTGGTAAGTTTATAAGTGGATATAAGGTTAGTGGAGAGTTTGGGTACACAAAGCATATTTTTCAAGCATATGTTTCTTTGTTTCCATTCTAAGACCATAGGCGAAGCACTATCTCATCCAGGTTAGTGCCAACCGATGATTGATGCAATGTCTGCTCTGTATTCAAATGGCACATGCAATTTTGTTCTCGCTCCTGCATTAACAAGTGCTGCATGCCGTTGGGTGTTCACTATTGAAATCAGCCCTGATGGCATAATTGACTGCCTCAAAGCTCTTTTGGTGGCCATGGGTTACGTTCAGATCTTTGGCCTTGATTATGTGGACATCTACTCTCGTGTCGCCAAGATTGGCCTTTGTTCGCTTGTTCCTTGCCCTTGCTGTTGTGTGTAATTAGCACTTTTTTAACTTGACATTAAGAACGTTTACTTATATTGTGCGTATATATCACAAGCCCTTGCTGTTCCTTGCCCTTGGCGATGGGGACCATGGGTTACGTTTACTTGTATTTGTAGCAAACTTGGCACATGTGATATATACGCACTAGCATGTTACAATATATGTGCATAGGAAACTTGTATAGTTGTCCCACACTGTGTAAATAGGGTCCAAGCCCATGTAACTCATTATGATAAATAGATACCTTTTGTGGTCTGATCTGACACACATTTCTATAACTTAAAAAGTTAATTGAACCCTTACCCTCCTTTGTGAAAGCTCTTGCAACTGGCCTATGGGAGATTTACGTAACTCGGTAAAACATAATATTCTTTAAGTGTTTGTTTAGGTCAAGAAGTACTTAAAATTTACTTTCATTTAATGCTTACTTTTGATCCAAAATAATAAAATAAAATAATTCATGCTTATGTTTCTTATGAGTCAATGGTGGAAGCACCATAAACAAGTTAGTTTGAGAATTTCCATGCTCAGAAGAAAACTAGTGACTCTTATTAATTGGTAATATATTTTTATTGAAGTATTGTTTGTCATGATGCACTTTTTAGTGGACAGGATAACTTTGATCCTTGTGCATATTTGTCAGGTTTTTGGACAAGATAACCTTACCCACTGGATTTTTCTCCACTAGTATACTCATAAAAATGAACCCAAAGGTGGGGTACCACTGCATTAGTTGCAAATAATTTCAGTTGGTAATGTAAATTTATGTTTGAAAAATGTACCAAGATTCTAATTTTATGTCATACATCAAACATATGATAAAATAATCATAATCGCAGTATAAAATTTCTAGTTCACTTATGTTTTTTCCATTAAGAATCTTATGTTAGTGTGGCCTAACTTTTAGAGGCTGTATTGTCGTCAGCCTTGAAGGCTTAAATCTCAACTTTACTTAGCCTTAAAGGCATAATTCCTATCATCCGGGTTATGCTTATAAGGGTGTCTTTATAAACGTGGAATTTTGTTTCATGACATATTTAGTCAGGTTTCTTGGACATTCCTTTGGAAAATGAATTCATATTGTTCATAACCAAATGCTAGAAACTGCTTCTGTAGCTTCAAGAGCTTTATAATTCACATGGAGTGATCTGCTTGTTCCATTTTATGAGATATTTTCTGACCCTAGTATTGGAATCTTTTAAATAGGATGTTTATATGGGGTATATCATAATACACATTCTGGATGGTGATGAAGCCGACTCGTAATTAAGAAGACTTCCAGGTGTATTGACAAGTTTGATGCGTTACCAGGATTTAGCTGGCCAATGTTTCAGGGTTGTTGTTCTAGGCTGCTCTGACAATGCTATTTATGATCTCATGCTTTGTTTGTTATATCGAGTTCAGCATGTAAGTGCTATGGGTTGCAGGTTATTTCTGAGTTTCTAATGTCACTCTTGGTTCCAGTGTCTGATTTCTTCATTTCCTTGGGATCCTAATTTATCTTCATATCCAATATCCCGAGGCTTGAACATTTGGACTATGTTGCATGGTGACAACGCCTCTTCCTTAATTAACTTAGATGAGTTGCATCTTACCTCATAAAAAAAAAAGGACGAGGTGCATTCACCATTCTTAGCTCAATATATTCTCCCCTTACACATGAAATTTTATGTGCATGGGTATTTGTAACTTTGACATACGACACAGACGTTGCTTAAAAGAAGATCCTTGATTAATTTGGAGTTAGTATGTCCACATATACATTTAAGTGGTTCTTTTTCTCACTGCAGTTGATTTTAACATATTAATGGTACGTGCTTAAAGAAATGATAGTGTCTTAAACGGTCCTCTAGTATTTGATCCTGACATGGCATCCTTTGTGAGGCTGTATATACTTGTGTAACTTCATCTCTGAAGGGTGATTTGGTCTGATAGTAATTCTGTTCATTTTGTTTATGTTCATTAGATTAATTAATTTTGAGGGATAAACAAGTATGCTCTCTTGCAGAGAGTTGCTACATAATCTAATGACAAAAAATGAGATCCTTTTGGTTCAGTTAGATGGAGGCCTCAGTTTTATCTCTTAAATTTCTTGTTCTTCACAATGACGCTTTTGATACCATGCAGGTGGTCTTCACATGTGAACTACATTAAAGAAAATGGAATATTTAAGTATTTGGAACATTTTTATTTTTCTTTTACACTGTGTTAATTGATAGTATGTGATGTGACTACTTATGGTATTTCAAACTTGGTTTATGGTATCACTCTGATGAAATCGGATTACTTGAGGAAGTATTTGGTGCTCAATTATCTTGAATTTATTAACTCTTCCCTTTTTCCCTCGATCACCAGGAAACAAAAAAAAAAATCTTGTTTTTTCTTCATGTTTCTGTTGTCTAGTGGACCTCTTAGGAGGATTCTAAACTCTTAAAAAGAAGCCATTTTTATGTTGCATTGGAAATTGATTGTATGTATACATGAAGAAGCTTGTCAAAAGAATAATATACATTACATTAATGTATAATATAGTGCTTGCTTATGCGTTGGTTCATCATATTTGGCACATTTTTGATTTAATCGAGAAGTTGTTGACAGGATTTTATATTGGTGGCTAACCTTTTATTTTAATACATTTTTGTTTGCTAAGTTGCATATGTTGCTCCCTTTCTTTATCTTAAAAGTAAGGTTAATGTTGACTGATCTCTTTGGATTTATTTTGTTCTGCGATCAAAGTTGTTATTTCAAACTAATTCCATTTCGTATACTTTTCTATTCTAAGGTATATTGTGGTTATCATCCATGTAGCAGGTTTTCAGACAATTGCTATTTTCATGCAGACTGGTGAACCAGAGAGATCAGTGGATACTGCTGTCACAATAAGTGATGTTGTAATTGATTCACCTGATAAGGTATGCCTGCAAAACAATCTTGACGTGATGTGTTTACTTTCATATGTGTAAGTTTCAAGCTGAATGCTAAGCATGTACCTTTCTATTTTATGAAGTAAGCTTTTATGCATGGTTGAATTGCTGAAACTCTTCATACCACATGGCTTCATCTTTTCATTACACAGTGGAATGAGGAAGTTTCACTGCAGTCAATGAGTGTTAGTGTATGAATTCTGTAAATGTTGTACGAAAATGCATATTTGATTCAATTTATTATTGTCAAACATCAATTTATATTTATATTTGTCAATGAGAGAAGAAAATGAAAGACATGATGTAATCCGCATGATTAAGATACACAGCGGAGGCATGAGTATATAACTGAATAAAAAGGGTTACACAGGAATGATACATGATGTGGGACTTTGTCCCTTGCACTAAACTATTCTATTTATAGCACTCTCAACACTCCCCTTCAAGCTGGAGCATATAAATCATATGCGCTAGGCTTGTTACAAATGTAATCTATTCGAGGTCCCTCAAGGACTTAGTGAAGACATCTGCTAGTTGATTATTTGAGTTGACGAACTGTGTGACGATCTCTCTTGAAAGGACTTTCTCTCTGATGAAGTGAAAGTTTATTTCAATATGCGTAGTTCTTTCGTGAAACACTGGATTGGAGACAATATGCGAAGCAACTTGATTATTGCTGTAAAGAACCAATTCAACCCAAAGACTTAAGCTAGTGGGTGAGGTTATATTAATGGTTTTATATATCTCTCACACGCCACCTCACACGAGAGCCCACTAGGCTTGAAGGGTGGACAATGCACAGACCCACCTACCTGTGCTAAGAAAATTGCACAAGAGAAAGTTGGGGGGGGGGGGTGTGAGCATCTAACTCGTGACCTCATGGTCACTGAAGCTCTGATACCATATAAAGAACCAATTCAATCCAAAAGCTTAAGTTAGTGGGTGAGGTTATATTAATGGTTTTATATATCTCTAACAATTGCAAATGAGTGTTGCTGTTCCACTGTCTCTAAACTTCAGTTCTTTAAGAAATTTTTGTAGCCAGATGAGTACACAAGTGGCTGTGGCCTTGGAACGATACTATGTCTCAACACTCAATCTGGCAACCACACTCTATTTCTTACTTTTCCAGGAAACTAAGTTATCTCCAAAAAACTCCGTATCCAGATGTGGATCTTTTCTCAGTGTGACAACCTGCCCAATCAGCATCTGGGGATTCCACAAATCGAGTATGATTTTTGTTTCCATAGAAGAAACCTTTCCCTAAAGCGGACTTGATGTACTTGATGATACGAATCACTGCATTTTAGTGATCTTCACATGGAGAATTTAGGAAATGACTCACTACATTGACCGCAAACCAGATGTTTGGTTTAGTGATGGCGAGGTAGTTCAACTTCCCAACTAATTTTCTATACCTTTATGGATTTTAGAATGGTTCCCCTTGATCTGGCAGAAACTTGACATTTGGATCCATAGAAGTATCAACTAGTTTTTCATTCAGCAAAACTACCTCCTAAAGAATATTTGTAACATACTTTCTCTTGCATATCATAAATATCATTCTCTATCTCTTAGAAATATCAAAATTTACCAATATCTTTTGTTTGAAAATGATGGCTGAGATACTAATTTGCTAGAGTAATGCATGATGATCATTACCTATAATGACGATGTCGTCAACATATACTATCAAATAAAATGATCTTGAAATTAAGGGTGGCAATTCGGGTTGACACGACTAGACACGAACACGAATACACTTAACAGGAATACGACACGAATTTAAAATTAGGTTAAAACCTTCAACATGAACATGACCAGCTTATTTTATGGGTTGATGTCAATGTCAACGTCAGAGGGTAGGGCTGGAGCCGTAGGAGGAGGTGACGTCGGAGCCTCATCAACAACAGAGTCTCGAGCAAGGGACATAGGAGGACGCAGTCAACAGTGAAAAACCTGTAAGGGTCAGTTAGAGGTTGAGACATCTAGAGCAAGAAGGGATAATGGTGGTGGTGGTATATACTTAACCAAAATAGGAAACAAAGGTGATGGAGAAGAGATAGAGTCATTTGGAGAGGAGGCAGAGTCAAAGTATGGAACATACTGGAAAAATGTAGCATATGCCAAGATAAAATAACAATGAAGATTGAGAGAGTAACAACGATAACACTTTTGTGACCAAGTATACCTAAGAAACACACATTTGTGGGACTTAGAAGACAATTTGTCAAGAATAGGGTTGAGGTTATGAACAAAACAAGTAGACCCAAAAATGCGAGAGGCCAGGGAATGCAACAATTGGTGGAGAAATAAAACCGAGTGAGTTACTTGTGGTTATCAAGGACAGAGGATGACATGTGGTTAATAAGATAACACCCAGTAAGAACAACATCACCCCAAAAGTGAAAGGGGACATAGCCATAGAGTAAAAAGCTTCAAGTAGTTTCAATGATGTGATGGTTTTTGCGTTTAGTGACCTTGTTTTGTTGGGTTGTATGGGAACATGATGTTTGGTGAAGAATGTCGTGTGAGGTGAAAAAGGTATAAAATTGATGGGGAAAAATATTCACGGGTATTGTCACTACGAAAAGTGCGATTAGAAACACCAAATTGGCTAAGTATTTCATCGTAAAACTATTGGAATATAGAAAATAACTCGGACAGTTTTTTTATTAATAATATCCAAGTATATTGAGAGTAATCATCAATAAAAGTAACAAAGTACGAAAACCTCAAAGTAGAAACAGTACAACTAGGATCGCGAATATCTGAAGGAACGAACCAAAGCGAAAGGATACAAAGCGTGATGACTACTGTGATTGTGAAATGAACTGAGTATGTTTCCTTAAGTAACAACACTCACATGACAAACTAGATAATGTAGACAAATGTGGCACCATCTTATGAAGTTCGCAAGGCTTGGATAACCCAACCGAGCGTGAATTGTAAGAGAAAAATCCACCACAGAGCACACGGGGGTTGAAGTGAATAAATGATAAAGGCCATTCGACTCAGATCTGGCGCTAATTGTCCTCCCCGAACTCTGGTCCTAGAAAAATCACGTAAGTTTTAGTAAAGGAAACAATATAATCAAGAGAGTGATGTTGGACTTTGTCCTTTACATCAAAGTATTCTATTTACAACACAGAACAATATTTATATGTAATTATTGAAATTGTTAAAGAGAAGCACAGTGTGATGTTTGAAAACCATAGTCCACAACTGAACAGGTGTATGTATATATGCACATGTACAAGGGTTGATATAGGAATTGTAATATTATGAGACATAATACCATTATCCTAGTACCATGAACACTCTTCCTTAAGTTGAGACTTGATTATTAATTATGTCTAGTTTCAGCTTGTTAATAACATCAGCTAGCCTGTCTCTTGTTTGAATATGCTGCTTGCTGTTCCTTCTCACCAATAAAATGGTATTCTGCTTTGGACTATATTCGGATTTTTCACTTGATTGAGCAACAATATTCTGTTTTTTACTTACTTAAGACGCTATTTCCCCCACTGCTGTAACCAAGTGCGCAAACATAAAACATAAGCAGGCATATATTTAACATAGTTTGATTTTTCCAACAGCAAACCATAGATCTGCTTCCCGGGGAAAAACAGAAAATTTAATTTGATCAATGAAGAAAAACAGAAAACATCCACCACTAAACCCACATCATGTATTATTCCTGTGTAACCCCCAAGGGTAGCTCAGTTGGCAGCTGAGCTTCCAAGGGATTGCTTGGTGCAGGGATCAAACCCTGCCTCAAGCAGTTTCTTGAAAAATCTTTGGGGGCCAGAGGATAAGTCAAAAAATCTTCGGTTGGGGGATTAGTCTCGTCTTTTCTCCGGTTGCGAAGCTTAGTGCACCTACTGTTACAATGAGGGGCTAGCCCAAACGGGCCGTACCCCGAGGGCATGGTGCCCGGAGAAGGTTGAATGGGGATACCTCCTGGCAATGTACCAAAAAAAAAAAAAAAAAAAAAAAAAAAAAAAAAACAATATAGCATTTTATATGTAATTAATGCTTGCATAAAATTATTACGATGGGCCATTTCAGCAGAAGTAACTTCATTGTTTTTCTCAATGAACCCGTTTTTCCATTAAAGGATCTCCTTAGCTTGTTATGTTGACTTTTCAGTTATTGTTTCCTGACTACATAGCTTTAAGTGTATTCTGGGTTTTGACTTTTGATAAGGACATCCTTCCATATTGTTAAATGTTTCTGATCTTGGTACTTTGTGTGATTTAACTATCTTTGCGAATTGCTATCATGTGTGCTTTGCTATACTGTATAGGTCAATTAATTGTTTGTCTAGTGATTGTGTCTTTTAATGTTTCTGCAGATCTTCATTGGTGGAATTTCAAATCATCTTTCTTCAGAGATGGTAATTATTAAGAAATGAAAAAATCCCTCTTCCATCTACATACTTTACCTTTCATGCAACTAATACTTATTTTATTTTTTATATTTCCTTCTTTAGCTTGTGGACATTGCTGGTGCATTTGGATCTTTGAAGGCTTACCACTTTGAGACGGACGACAGCAATGGATCACGTGCTTTTCTGGAGGTAAGGCTGCATTTCTTTCTTCTTATATTTTTTACATGGAAGTACTATGATTTAAACTTACCTGCGTAACAACCTGAGCGAAGCCCAAGTGACTTAAGATCCATTCCTTTAATATTTGTTTAAATGGTTAATTTGTGATATGGGTATTTTCTGTAATTTTTATCTGTAAATTTTTTCTTTCTTTCTAAAATCCCCCATCTATTGCGTACTCTTCATCAGTGTGTTTAAAACTCAGTTTCAGTCCAAGTGCAAAGAAAATAAGTACTTTTCTTCCACTGGGGTTGGGATGTTACCCTCGTGTAAGAATTCTTATTCCACTACTTAGGTTGCCAATTTGAAGCATCTTGCTCCCCTTAGTTAATTAACAGTCATTTTAGATGATGATTCATGCATCCTTTTCCTGAGCCAGTTGAGTGGTCTTACAGAACTCAAATCAAATAACTGAACCGTTCCTTTTAATTCCAGCAAACAAATTAGTTCATCACAAGCAACCTAACAAATTGTTCTGTGCAGTGCACACAATTTTATGTATACGGCTTACTTCTGTGTTACCACCTGAAACCACTGACTGAGCCACTCTGTAGAGTTTTCGGCAGGGTAAACCCATTAGGTGCAAAATGTAAACAACTTGATGGAATGGTGGTTTGATTAAGTTTTATAAATTTTGGCATAATACGTTTCTATCCTTCACTTGTTAACTTAACAGTTTGAGCTGTTCCAAAAGCAATTATTCTGTTCCAAAAGCTATTATTCTTTCTATTCAGTATCTTTTCCAATTCTACGATGGAAAATTCTGAAAGCCAACATATATCCTGTTATTTAATTTTGCTGGATGTAACACCCTGTTGTACACCCGTAAACGTTAACATTACTGATGATATTAAGTGCAGTTACAATCACATTAGTTTAATTAAAACTACAGATAAACTTTTTCTTTTAAACATTGTTCATTTACTTTTTAAAACAAAACCGTATTTAATATAACCAAGACCGTAATTGTAACCATGTAACATTCTCTAAACTGAGATCACTATACTTGACCATTAACTCTAACCTTTTCATTATGATAAATTAGATGTCTAGGGCTCTTCGAAAAGATATTATAATAACCATTTGGTTAAGTATAGCCAGAGTTATTAAACTCGCAAGGTAAGCTGACGAAATCGAACTTTCGGAATTGTAGCATCAACTTCAATCCTAAACTGGTATTGATATACTCATCCAATTGCTCTAATATTTTATAGGGTTATAGCCCTATGTGTTAACTTCACATAGGTTCAAACCTCACTCAATTTGGAGCTCTGGTGCTCGAGTTATGCCAATTTTACTAAATTACATCCGTGCTGAAATCCAACAGGGCGCTTGAGCACGCTCTTCGAACACATTCTTTCGTCTGTTAGCGCGCTTGAGCGCTCTACTGGCCGCTTGAGCGCCCAGAGACAGAAAGTTTGGCCATCTCCAAGTCTTCAGCGTGCTTGAGCGCCCAAAGGCAGAGATTTTTCCTCTATTTCACGCTCACAGCGTGCTTGAACGCTCTTATCAGCGCTTGAGCGTGCTCCACTTGGGGAGACTTGATCTCCCTTGTTTTTGGTGGTTCACTTGAAGGAGTTCCTCCCTCCTTTCTCCAACTTATTGCTACCTAATTGATGAAGGATTTCCAACCATGGTCACACACCATGAGGCTCTCACATTCCACATACATTTCAAATTGATAAAACATAACTTCACATTCATCAATGTATCAATATCTCAATTACACCTATGCTCTTCAAAATAATTACATGCCAAAGGACTTAGCTACCAAAGAGACAAGATCAAAGCCGTGACTCATAAACAACATGGCAATTACCATTACAATGATCATGCATTAAGTCCTCCAAAATACATCATATGACTTCAAAATAAATACATATACACATGGTGGTGCAATTGACCTACACATATAACCATACTAAATGGCATGCAAAAGGGTTGTCTCTCTTAGGCTCTCAGCACAAGGAGATCAACATAGGGCTGTTTCCAAGGGTAAGACAAACCACCTAAAGATCCTCATAGGGTTGTTTCCAGGGGAAGTCCTTACTGGCATGATGGCTTCAAGAGGGATCCTCAAGGGTTGTTCCTCTCAGGTAAAAACCACAAGGAGTTTCCCTTAGGGCTGGCTCTAAGGAAGACCACCCCTCCATCATATTAGTTACATCCATTGGACTGATCCAAGGACCATTCAATCCTTTCTACCTCATCTCTCAACCATTAACATATCCTCAATCCCAATCCTCAACCTTACCTCATTCATTAATTTTACATCTATCAACCATTCCTCAATTACTCTTAAACAATCAAACATCAATCAATGATGATTAAGCAATCATAACATTTATCAATGCATGAATCAATGCATGAGCATACATTTACTATCATCATTAAATATCACACCTCATAAACCATTCCTCCTCAACGGAGTATGGTGGAACATTCAAGGAGATCAACCCCAAGGTCCGAAGGTTTACCTTACACTTGAACCTTCCTCAAAGTTTTCCTTTCCTCAATTGAGCACAACCACAAGGATTGGTCACTCCACTTGGTCCACTTGTTTCAATCCTAACCATTCAAGGGACACCATCAAACATATAACCAATCAAGGCTAACAATGCAAGAAATCCTCAATTTCAAGCATAGATTTCTCCAAATATCAAATGACAATCTAAACTCATTTCTACCGATTATTTATCATTCCTAACAATATTTCCAGAGGAATTTAGCCTCAATTTTACTCAAACTCATAAAACCCACAAAAAAACACTATTCATTGTCTTCAACCTCTAGAAAACTCCAAGAAAACTAGGTTGGAGAAGTGGAAACTTGCCATAATAGATCACACAACCAAGGAATAGAGGTCTCCTAAGCTCCCATGGATGAAAATGCCTCCAAACTCCTCCATTCTTCAAAGGGGTCGAAATATTTGAGAGGGAAGATCTCTCTCCACAAAGTCTCCCACTCAAAACGGATCTTGTATTTACTATGAGGGGAAGATTTAAGTGGTTTTGGCTTTGGAATGAGTTGATTTGGTTGGGAAATAAAGAAGTTAGGGTTTGAGGCTCAAAAATGGTTTCTCCCTCTCTTTTCTCTCTGTCACTAGTGAAAGGAACAAATGTTTTTTTGTTGTTGACTTAGGTTGAGTAATTTCAACCGGGTAAAATCTTATCTATTTATTCACCTCCATTTACTACCAAACTTTACTCGATGGACTAGAATATTTTTCCGGTCATATTTTTAACTATACTTTTACCCTTTGGGTAATTTTGCTTGTACCCATTTTTACCCCATAATTCTCACTGACTGTACTTTTTATCTTAAAAGTTCCCTTAACTCATTAATTTTAGTCTCTTACTTAATTCTACCCACTTATGCATGCTTAATTACAGGTAATTAATTAAATTCTTAAGTTAGGGGTATTATACTGGATTTGGGTACTTATTTTGTTCTCTATTTTTATTTTCTCTTTCCTGTTGTAGTCTCTTTTTTGTTATATCGAATGCTGATTTGAGCTAACTGTGTCAGTATGTGGACCACTCTGTTACCGTCAAAGCTTGTGCTGGTTTGAATGGTATGAAGCTGGGAGGGGAAGTACTTACAGTTGTTCAGGCTATGCCTAATGCATCATCATCCTTGGTAACTTCGCTATCCACTCTAATCCTTGGATGTGATTCCTTGATTGCCTTTGAATTATAACCACAATTTTTTGTATAACTGGAGATTGGTACTAACCAAAATATAAATATTCCAGGAAAACGGTAGTAAACCACCATCTTATAGCATTCCAGAGCATGCAAAGCCACTGCTCAGAAAGCCAACAGAAGTATTAGAGATTAAAAATGTGGTATTAAATTTTTTATTTAACTTTTATGTAGTTAGGTTATGTTTTTGTTCATTTTCAGTGGACTTTTCCTTATCCCCATTCAATTTTTATTAGTGACTTTGTTCACTGTAAACAATGTGTTTTGTGGGTGAATATGTATTATTTTGCATGACATGAATTCAATCCTTAATGCTTGTAGAGTTAAAATGAAAATTGCAGTATTAAGTGTTGCGTAATATATATTATTTTGCATGATATGAATTCAATCCTTACTGCTTGTGGTGTGAAAATGAAAATTGCAGTATTAAGTGTTCCTTAGTTTCAAGTAGAAATAATTGTAGCCTGTACTCAATCCACATTTTATTCCTGGTGGGCTTTCATATGAAAAGATGCATTAGACTTGTAGATATCTTTATTGGTCCCTTGCTTAACATGCTAAGCTTTTGGGTCAAATATATATATTTTTAAATGTTCTTGTTATTTACATTGGATATTTTGATGATTGCTTTTTGAATTCTGTCTGTGTAATATGAATAGTTCGCATTGGAGTCTATTTTGTCTCTATCTGACATGGCGATTGGAGAAATTTTGGAGGATGTACGATTGGAATGTGCAAGGTCATTAAGAATTGTATTTTTTTTTCTCTCGAATTATTCATAATATTAAAGTTTATAAACATTTATTGCATGAAGTCCTTAATATCTTGCAGATTTGGGTCTATCAAATCAATTAATGTAGTCAAGCATAGCAGTGAGAAAAATTTAGCAACCAAATTGGAAGAATGTGAAGTTATAAACGAAGTGGATTCTAAAGAAGCTTCTCCAGAAAACCCTTGTGTCGTTAATAATGCAGAATCTAGTTTTTCTGAAAAGGCTGCTTCCCCCGTGTCCAAAGGAATAAGTGGAGTTGAATTCCATTACGAAAAAGAACTGGAAGAAGATACAGTTGATGATGGTAGTGCTGCCGATGTTGATAAAAATGCTGATGAAGTTGTTGACAATAAATCATGTCATGAAGAACAGCTTGTGAGTGATAGAACTGTTGAAGCTGCGGACAAAAAGAGCATACCCAGTAGTATCATTCAAGAATGTCCTGATCACCAGGATACACCCAATGATGGGCCAGAATTGCATGAGAAAATGGTTGCTAACAATATTGATGTGGATATCGAAAATAAGATGGTGGGTGGCAATATGGACTTACAAAACACGGTTTGTGAATTTCGGGAAGGCTTTTCTGAACGTGATTCTAGTTCAGAATTAGTTGCTCCCAAAAAGGGCATTGATGAGGAAGATGATATTTACGATCATGTATTTGAACCAGGTTCTGTTCTTGTTGAGTATGGAAGAACTGAAGCATGTCTTTCGGCAGCACATTGTCTACATGGACGTTTCTTTGATGGCAGAATGGTGACAGTGGAGTATGTTACCCTCAGTTTATATAAGGCAAGGTTTACAAAATGAGCATTTCAAAGTGAGTGGTAAATTGGTTACATGATGAACATAATTTAGTATTGCATGATTGTGCAAGAATGAATGAATTAATCTGATTGGTTATGTTAGCATGCCTCCTGGTATAAAATATATTGGAACATGTTTTTAACATTCAGATTTACCTTGCTGATGTTTAGTATTTTAAACATTTGGAGTGGGAAAAAGCTTAATTGAGCAATTTCAAATTGAGATAAATGCAGTAGCATGCATGCATCAAATCTGATTACGATTTTTCTCTTTTTAGGTTGGGCATATGATGAAAATTTATATCGTACCAAATGTTTTTTTAACTGTGGTTAGACTTTGAGCTGGTGGTCTCATGCTATTTGGAGATATTCATTGTATAAGGTTATGTTGCATTACAAACTGGTTGTATCGTAGTTATTTTTAGATGCTAGTTCCAGGGCCATACTTTTTCCAATGTTAGTTAAATGCAGTAGCCTTCAATTACTATAGCATCTTACAGCCTTTTTATTTTAACTTTTGGCTGCACAATTATATAACATGGAATCTTCGATGCTGTTATCTCTTATGTTGCGTGGGTTTTATTTTAAAGAAAAATAAAATAAAATGTCTTTAGTTGGTGAAATGTTATTCCCTATTTCCAGTGATGATTTTAATAGTAAAAGGCCAGAATAAAAAGGAAGCCGAAAAAATCAACTATTATTTCATAATTTTTAATTTAAATAATCTCTCAACTTCTTAATCAAATAATGCAATGTTGTTATGATTTTATTGAAATTTAGTTGTTCAAAAACTATTATAAGAAACTATTTAATCTTGATTCAACTGAAGTTTAATTACAAGGAAACTTCATCTTGCCGTAATTTGGTAATATAAAAACTTGTATTAGATTAAACACCAAAAAAAACTTGTATTAGATTATAATTTTAGTTTGTTTTAGATGCTTCATCTATGGATTATAAATACTTTATGTATTTTATGGAATGCATCTTTATAAATACGTTATCAGCTTGAGTCTTTGTTATTGCTTATGTAGTGATGACTTTATCAGGTTTTATAAACATTAATATCTTTTTACTCTTAGTATGAATTATTTTTTGTGTTTCATCAAGGATGCAAACTTCTGCATAAATAAAGTAAGGGTAAAGTGTGTGTCATTTTAAAGGATGTAAAGTTGTGTTATTTTAAGAGAGAGAGATAGATAAAGAAGGAGAGAAAGTTGACAAAAAAATAAAGATGGGGTTCCACCTCTTTGTGAGAGTGAAATAATATAAATTGTGTCATTTAAAAGGATAAACATTTTTTTCATAAAGTAAATGATTTTAACTACCCAAAAAAAAAGTAAATGATTTTTTTTAGGGTTATACATATATAATCTTACTTGAAAAATACTATTTGGTCCTACACAAACATAAAAGAAAAGAGAGAAAATGAGTTGATGAAAGAAAAAATAAAAAATTGTGGATCCCAAGTCTGTTTGTTTGTGTAGGAAAAGAAGCTTTCATCATGTTAGATAATAGACGCATTTTCCTTTTTTTTATTTTTAAGTTTTATCTAGTCTTATATCACGCTTTTATGTTTTATGTATAGCCTTTTCTTCTGACCGTACCCATTGCTTAGTCATTGTGGTTAGACAAACGATTGCCGCATAGTAATGTGTACTAAAAACTTAATTACAGTCTACTTATTATTCAATGTTTTTAAGTTAAAAATTTGTAAAGGATAATGAATTTATGAGGTTTATTTTAGTTCTCTGTCTAAAATAAGATAGTACCGTAGTTTTTTTAAATTGTAAATATTTTTTCAAATATTATAAGTTAAATAATAAAATTTATAAATACATAAAATTACAAACTTTTATTTCATCATTTATAACTTTTATTATTCGATCTGTAATTTCATAAAAGATAACACTATAAAAGTACCAAAACAAATCCCTAAATTTATTCAAGTAAATAGAATTCTTTTAATAATTGTGGGACTAAATTATTTTAATTGTGCTTACAAACAGATAAATCTCACAATACTTACAATGTAACTCATCATGGGAACATTTGCGGATCAATTAAATATTCCCACTGCTTGTATTTAGGCGTATATACTTTCCAATATTGTTGTCATTTTATGATACATTATTACATTATTATAAGATTGTGTCAAGTACAACTATTTGCAGGGCACACAGAGACAACCGCATGGTCATTATTCTTATCAACTGATCAACACTAGTGTAAGAAATCTGTGATTAAAAGATGGGATTAATATTTGTAATGTTATAGGAGATAATTTTATCTCCTATGCATATAAAAGTATGAGTTTATTTTTTGTGCAGTCAATATAGATAAGTTATTTACATTGAACGCAAAACGATGTCATTTTTGGACGGAAATCAAGATATTTTTATAAATATAATTTATCTCAGGGTTATAATAGTTTTTTCATTATAATTTTTTAATTTTTTAACTCAAAACAACGTCGTTTTGGGAGTGAATGTAGATAGCTTATCTACATTCACCGTAGAAATATTAAAACCTAAAAGTATACGGGGTTCACAATTTCTTTTTTCCTCTTCTCTCTTCACATGATCCCACATGAACCCCACATACTTTTGTGTGTGTGTAGGAGATAGAATATAACATAAGAAATATTATTCCTTTAAAAGATTCAACCCTGTTTATTTACATTATAACTTTTATGAATTTCTAAAAATGATAAAATAAAACAATGTTTTCATAATAACAAAAATATACCAACAAAAACTAGGAAAACGATATACTTACCACAAATTTTTTTTATCACCCTTACAACTAACTTAATCTCCGTTGATTTTCGTCAATCTAACGGTTATACTTTATTAGAAACTATTGGGTTGTACTTATTAATTAATTATTAATTCTCAATAAATTATAACTGTTAGATTGACGGAAATCAACGGTGATTAAATTGGTTGTAAAGATGATAACCATTTTTTGTGATAAGTATATTCTGCCCCATAAAACTAAACTAAACACTATCTTAAACTTATGCTAGCCTGGATTACATTTTAAATTTATGGCCATGGTAATTTATGAAGCTCTCATGATGAAATTCACGTCATGATGGCGCCAATGTATAGTCAATTGTGATTTGTTAGCTCAGCATCATAATGAAGCTTCAACATAATGAGCCACTAAATCAACTAGGAGAACCAGACTCTAGGTGGATGATAATCTAATGAAGAAGAACTGTTTATAAAAGGACAAATTCTGGTTCATAAGGTTTCTCAATTTATGAGGATAGAGACTAATTGTATGCATTTTTATCTTTATATTTTTGTAAAGAAATTATTTTTCAGACTCAATCCTATAAATTCTCGATCACAAAGAATAACTTTACTACTGGCTAAGGCGCAACTAATATAAACAACTGTTTATATGCTTCTAAATTTCTGCATAAGGTGGTATAATGTCCCATTATATGCATCTCGTTGACCTTTACAGATAGATTAATTCATTATTGATTGGACCAAATCAAATGTTATATCTTTTTATGATGTCACAATTGCAATGCTCTGCACTGTGAACTCTATAGTGGGGTTTAGTGTACATTGCTTTACATCAGTAGTGTACTAACAAATCATTAGGTAGTTGATAATTTTCCATGACATCAGCCAATTTCACATCAAATTATTGGAAGAACTTTCCAAATCATGGATTGGTGTTTTAGATTACAGATTATATGACTAAGAAATTATTTAATTTTTCTGGTTAATGCCTTGAGGGAGCATGTATCGGAAGTTGGAGTTAGGTCCATAGAAGGTTACATTATAATAATTCACCAAATAAGAATATGCCAAAGATCTTCGAGTATAGGTCTCTCTTTTCATTTCCTCCTTTTTCTAATTTACATTCTTTGGCCCTGTTTGGTTTTGGCCTAGTGGCAATGTCCTTGTCACTATTTTATACATCCTCCACTCAAAAGATTTTAGCAGCCTTGGCATTTGCTTATTAGTCTAAAACATTAAATGAAATTCTATGTTTGCCACTTAAAATGAGAGCCCATTCAATAAATTATGCATTCTAGAACATGATTGATTCCACCTAGAGTCCAGAAAATGAACTTTCTCAATGATGAAACCTTTAGTAACAACATATGGTCCTATAACCGAATGAAATTTAAAATAAAACATGGTCCTCAGCTCTGGAATCTCAGTGGTATACTTTATCATCTATATAATTTTCAACCATATTATATAATAATATATATATACAAGGTTCATGAGCAGTGTAACGAACCATAAGGATTTAGTTTGACAGTTATTTTGTTCTTACATTCAAGGTTCAAATTCTTTTAATAGAAAAGAAATTAATAATTGCATATATGCTGATGTACAAATTGTGAAGTTGCTTCCGAGTGTCTAATGGCTATTGAACATGGGTTCTACGGGACTCCGTGGTGGTGCAGGGTTCCCACACTATAGTTAGTACACTGTACATGAATAAGGGTGAAATGTAAAATGTCTAGTATTGAGATTCAAATTTATGATCTCATGCAGATTACTCAAACCTTTTTTTTTTTTTTTTTGAGTTACCCAATCCTAATTATCTCAGACGAGTTGGCTCCCTCCGGTATCCCTACGAGCTTCGACTCTTTGAGCCGACTATGAGACTAATCCGGAGTGCGGGGGAACAGTGATGGCTAAAGGTTCAGCCCCCTCCCCAAGAATGCATTCAGCGGGAATCGAACACATATCCAACCCCACTGAATCGACTCAAACCCTAACGTATATTGTATATGTTTTTTTTTTTTTTTTTGGGTATGGAATATACTGTATATGTTAATTACAAATAAAAATAGATAAATTAAGCCGATGTATAATTGAATGAAAAAATTGATGTACAAATAGAACTATTTTAAGGGTAAAAGACTTTAAGCACTGAAAACGGCTACAAAATTCAATTTAACGTTATGAACACAAGGCAGTGAGATAAATTAAACAAAAAAAATAAAATAAAAATAAATGAAGGAAAACAAAGGAAAATATTTTCAACAAAAAAAGGATGAAAAAGTTTTCAAAGAGGGTACATTCAATGACATTGATTCCTATTATGTGAATTTGTCTCCATGCTGCTTGGACAAGTTGACTAAAAAGTGAAATTATAATCCCTTAGGTTGGCATGCTTGAATTGCCAATGAGGAATGTAATGGTGGAATATCAAACGTCTTTTTCAATTGAAAAGAAGTGATTTTTATGTGACAATAGTTATGAATAGGGGTGTAAATGGGCCAGGCTGGCCCAGCCCAGCCTACGGCCCAGCCCAGCCTACGGCCCAGCCTACATTAAGTCCAGCCTAGGCCCAGCCTTTCAGAAAAGTAGAGTAGGCTTAGGCTTATAAAAAGGCTTTTTTAATAAATAGGCCATAGGCCAATTTTGTCAAGCCCGGCCTACGGCCTTGTAGGCTGGCCTATTTAATTTATTAAAATAAAATAATAAAAATATTTATTTTATGTGACAAAGACACAAAGTACCAAATACCAATATCTCTTACTTTTTGTGCTATTTTATTTTACGAAAGGAAAACTTGTCTAATGTCTCCAAATTTTACATGCTGTTGCAGCTTAATACCATGGAGCAATGGGTACCTTGCTGGATTATGATGTTACTGATGAAGATCTTTCAATAATGCTCTTCTTTCCCTTGTCTTGATGGTGGTTTAAAGATTTTTAGATGAATGACATTCTCTTGTAGACTTTGTTTCAGCATCCACTAATTGTATTTTTTTTATTTTTCCCATTTCTTTGACTCTATTCCTCTATGATATACATTCTAGAGCTGAGGTATTATGTTGACTCTTTCTTGTTTGTCATTTTTTTCTTATGAGAAGTACTAGTGCATGCATGAATGGAACTTTCTTTGCTCTATACAATTATTATTTTTTGCTTAGTATATATAGTGGGAGGCCTACAAGGCCTGTAGGCCATGTCAGGCTTTCTTATTTTTGAAAATGGGCCGGGCTTGGCCTACAAATAAAGCCTTTAATAGGCCAGTAGGCCAGATAGGCTGAATTTTTTTTGACGTAGGCTTGGGCCAGGATGGCCAAAGCCCAGCCCAGCCCAGCCCATTTACACCCCTAGTTATGAACACCCAAAGGGCAAGATATGGTTTTGGTTGTTCCACTTATTGTAGTCATATTTGAACTATGCTCTTCAAGTACCAGCAGCCCCATCTCATATGTGCTTGGCCCTTACTCTTAGAGAAAAGTAACATACCTCTTATTTGATTGCTCTTTCCTTTTTCTAACACTCTTCTTTTGGGTGGGGTTGGCCAGCTGGAAATTGCATTTCTGAGCATTCTCTTAACTAATTGCTATGAATAAAGGAACTTTTTATCTGTGTCTTTCGCAAATCAATTGGTCTAATTTCTCATGTTGAGATAATGGAGTTAATTAACAATGTAGTGCTTAATTTGTTAATGTTATTTGCACCATAACTCTTTAGAGGTACAAATAAAAGATCATCCATTGGCCTTTTTTTAATCGCTAAGTTTTTGGGATAGCCTTGTTGTCTCCACTCTTCTAACTAATTATGTAACTTTAATTCAGGGCTTGGCTAAAGGACTTCTTCGTGAGTGATGTATTAGAGATATAAATCAAAACCAAACCTAATCAGCTCCTTATTTGAGCTTAAGCTTTTAATTTAAATATTTAATGAATAAATTGTTTCTTATTTTCATTAATTACGATTCCTAAGTGATATCATGAGTGACATATGGTGTCAAGTACACAACTCAAAGTTACTAGTAAGCATCTAATCAGATTTTTGATAAAAGATAAGGCTCTACAATTGAATCATATATTTCGACACACCAAGCCTATTAAAGGCAATATAAAAAACTGAAAATATCAATGAAGGGGCTCATTACACTACTAATAAAGAGCCCCATTACACCAGTTCACCAAAAAAAAGGAAAAAAAGAGCCCCGTTACACCACTAATAACAACCCCATCAAGACACCGATAAACACCCATTCATATCCATTTACTACTCAAAACACCAACCATTACCCATGATAAACATCACAATTATTTAACTTTACAACTGACACGAGAAAATCAAGAATCAATTGACTTTCAACATTCTAACTTGCATAAGAAAATAGAAAGACATTTCAACGTTCACTTCCTTAAAAAGATGTTTGCTAACATTCAATTTAAAGCGTGAAAGCACCTAGTGTCCTTCTCAACTTCACGAACGACTTTATCTTGAGAGCTTTAGTGAATACATCAGCAATCCGATCTTCACTCCGGCCGAAGAATTAGATCAATAGCACCATCATTACAAAGATATCTTAAAAATTACAATTTCATATCAAAATGCTTGCTTCTTCCATATAGCACAAGATTCTTGGATAGTCTAATTGGTAAACTATGATAATACATAATTTTAGTAGCTCCTGGTTGCTTGAATTAAAGCTCCTCAAGAATTCTTCTTAGCCAAATGGCTTGGCCCACACAAGCTATAGCAGCAACAACTTCAGTTTTTATGTATGACAAAGTGACAATTAGCTTCTTTTTTGATGCCCATGAAACTGCACCTGTGCCAATCGTAAAATATAACCCGATGTGCTTTTCCTATCATCTTGATCTCCTGCATAATCACTGTCAATAAATCCCATTGAATTATATTTTACACCTTTCTTGTAAAATATCCCTAATTTTCTTTTTCTTTGCAAGTAGCGAAGAATTCTCAGCAAACAAATGCACTTTTGTAGATCCTACATATACCTACTAATCAAACCCATAGAATACATTGTGTCTGGCCTTGTTGCATTGAGATATATCAACTTCCCACAATTTGTTTGTACCTATTGTCAACCTTCCTTCTTTCTCGATCTTTGTGCAACTTCAAGCTACATTCAACGGGAGTGTGAACCAGATTATAATCCTTCATTCAAAACTTGTCTAGAATATCTCCCACATATTTCTTTTAAGAAATAAAAATTTCTTCACTTGATTGTACTACACTTATGCCAAGAAAGTAGTACATCATAACAAGATCAGACATTTCAAGCTCATTCATCATAGACTTTTTAAATTCTTCAAACATAATATAATAATTTCTCGTGAATATGAGATAATCTACATATAAGTAAACAATGAGCATGTTTCATTTATCACCAATCTTAACAAAAAGTGTATGTTCATAGGGACACTTTGTAAAAGCGACTTTAATAAAATAAGGCTCAATACGATTATATTATGCTTGTGGGACTTGTTTTAATCCGTAGAGTGCCTTTTTCAATTTGTAAACTTTATGATCATTTCCAACCTTTACATATGTAGGGGGTTGTTCGATAAATACCTATTCCTCCAAATACCAATGCAAGAATGTCGATTTGACATCTAACTAGTAAATAGGCCAAGAATTTTGTGCTATCAATGCAATCACCAACCTGAATGTATCATGTCTCATAACAGGAGAAAAAACTTATGTATAATCAATCCCATAGTATTGCTTGTACCTATTGACATCCAAGTGTGCTTTGTGCTTCTTAATTTCACCATTTTAGTTCAATTTTGTTTTGTGTCCATTCAGAAGATCAATTAGCTCCCAAGTATCATTCCTCTTAATTGCATCAATTTTAGCATCCATCATTTTTTAGCAATTTTCTTCTTTGATAGCACTCTCAAAAGTCATGAGATCACATTCTGAAAACAAAGCAAAGTGAGTAATTGGAACTTCAATTCCAATTACTTCATAATCTTCTATCCAAGTAGGCCTTCTTCTAACAAGACAAAGAGGTTGAGTTTCTTCTTCGTTGACTCCAACTACTGTTGGTAAGGATTCAATGGTCGAAGAAGTTGCAATGGATGAATTTTCAGACATATGAGATGTTGAAATTTGCTTTTGTTCATAATCAATGTCATAAAGAACTTAAGTAGGTTGCTACATATTCCAGTCCCAAGTGTTTTCTTCATAAAAGAACAACATCCCTTCTAATCACAATCTTCTTTGTTAGTGGATTAAATAATTTATTTGGATGTATCACTTACAGTTAGAAAGACAAATATTTCAACCTTGTCATCAAGTTTATTCCTTTTCTCATTTGGGATATGAGCATATTCAATGCATCCAAAGATTCTAAAGTGATCCACATTTGGTCTTCTCCACTCTGAGCCACTTCTGGTGTTAAGTTTCAAATAACAAAGGTTGAATTTTTGTTCAAGATGTGAATGCTCCAATTTATTGCTTTTGGCCAAAACGTCTTTGGAACTCTTCCTCTTGCCAACAAGCTTCTCACCATGTTGAGGATGGTTCTGTTCTTACTCTCCAATACGCCATTCCATTCTAGTGTATATGCAATTGTAAGCTTTTTTTGAATGCTATCTCCTTCACATAAAGCATAAAATTCTTTTGAGCAATATTCACCAGCATGATCCACGCAAAGGGTTATAATCTTCCTTCTTGTCTCATTCTCCACATGAACTTTAATATTTTTAAAAGAAAGCTTCTGACTTTTCCTGTAGAAAATAAACCTATGTTTTTCAAGAAAAATCATCAATGAAGGTAATTAAATATTTTTTTTTACTTCCAATTAAAAATTGGATTTATTGGACCACAAATGTCTGAATGCACGAACTGCAAAACTTCCTTTGCTCTTCATGACTTCTCTTTTGCAAATTCAGAATAATGTTGTTTGCTAAAAACATATTCTTCACAGACTAAGGAAAGAGGAATAACGATTTGAGGGAGGCCGGTCACCATTTTTTTTTTTGGAGCATCTTCAATCCACCAAAACTCAAATGCCATAGCAAAAATGCCACAAGCATGAAGGATATTTCATTTCAGCCATTAAACTATATTGAATTCCTTCAGTCTTTAATGAAAACAATGTATTTGAACTCACCTGAGCAATAACAATAGCACCTTTAACATAATCATATATTTCAAAGGTACAATTTTTAATAGTGATAACATAACCCTTTTCTTGTAATTGGTTAGCACTAAATACATTACTTTTCAAATCAAGAACATATAATCCATTAGATATTGTTTCCACAAAAACATTCTTCGTTCTTATCTTGATATCACATTTTTCCATTACTTTCATAGTAGAATGATCACCAAAACTCACAATAGATTGAACATTTTCATTTAGGTAAGAGAAAGAAGACTTACTAGCACTCATATGGTTATTGCAACTAATATTCACATACCAAAAATCTGGCTTGATTTTCTTTTCTCTTGAGCAACCATCAATAATTTTTCTGGTGATTACTTTTTATTTGTTTATGTTTAAGGTATTTTTAATATATTTTCGAATAAAAATAATTATTTCCTTCTTTGAATTCTCTTCGCGTACAGTCTACAGTTCATTACATGGTAAAGAAAACTTTAAACTCGTTCTATATAATGTATTTGAGACTGATGTGTTATTAGTAACCCGCCTGTTCTATGGTATTGATGCGATAATTTTTAAATCTTTATAACATATTGTGTTTAATTTATTTTTATTTTTTTGGTAATTATGTTTAATTTATTTTTTATTTGGCAATAAAATCATGAAAAAAAAATGTAGCACGTTTGTAATATTTTTAAATCATTTGATATTTGTCACCGTTATTATAAAACGATGCTAGCAAACAGAGACGGATTTAGGCGCCCCCCAAATTTAAATAAACTTTTTTTTAATATATATAAATAAAATAAAATTTTAGTAATATTATTAAATTAGTTGTTTTAAAAATTGTATAATATAAAATTATTCTCCATGACACCATAAGATATCACACTACACTCAATCATGACCCCATCTGCATCCCCACGGAAAAAACCCCCTCTCTCTCAATTTTAACAAATCTTCTCAGCTCAGTCTCTCACTTTCTCTATTTTTTTTTATGGAATTAACAATGTTGCTATTATTCAATTGTTTTGTTTCGAAATCCATTCATATCATCCCCATGTTTTGAATGTTTTGTTTCGACTCATTATCTTTCATTGACTAACATTTTTTTATACACGTTCGGTGCGTTAATATTTTTTAATGCTTTAATCTTTCATTAAGGATTACTTTATGACTGAAAGAATAAATTGTGTTGGACAAATAAATTAAAAAAAAAATTCAAAACATGGATGAACCAATAAATTAAAAAAAAAAATCAAAACTCAAGGTGAAATACAATAGAGCATAACAACATATTTATTGTGGACTTGTAATATTTCAATTTTTCAAATGCTTCATTTACTTAACTGTTAGTGTATTTTTTAGTCTGTATTTTCTTATTTTTTGGACTATGAGATCTAGAAGTGTTTACTTTTTTTTTTGGTAATCAGAAGTGTTTACTTTTCAATATTGGTTAGCTTGCTGGAGTGTTGTTCTACAATATATCTTGATGATTATATTTGAATAATTTTACTAGATTCAACAACTTGTCCAAGCATCGTTTAGGTACAATGCATTTTCACATACATTTTTTTTAATTTATTTATTTATCTATAATTTATTTAAACATTTTCTAGATCTGTTTTTATTGTAGATATGTTTAACAATAAGAAAAAACGTAGAGTAAGAGTCAAGTGCAGTGATCTTAATTTCTATAATAGATTTCTTTCAATTTTTTGTATATTAGGTCTGTATTGTATTTGAAGTACTTTTATTTATGAAGAGGTATTTTTATTTTTCGCTTCCTCTCAATAAAATTCCTGCGTCCGCCACTGCTAGCAAATAAATTGATTCAACAGTTAATTTAATTTTTTAAATAATTTTTAAAATTATATTTGATTTTAGACTAAATATCCTTTTCAGTCCTCAACAAATTTCACGATGCCCGCTTTAGTCCCTAGCAAATAAAAAGGCTATTCGTGGTCCCTATGAAATTCAAAGTGGGCCCATTTTAGTCCTTTTGAGGGACTAATGTGGTCTTTTTAGAATTTTGAGGGACCACGATTTCAACTAAATGAGTCCATTTTGAATTTCTTATGGACCATGAATAGCCTTTTTATTTGCTAGAGACTAAAGCGGACATCGTGAAATTTGCTGAGGACCAAAAAAAGATATTTACTCCTGATTTTATAGTATAGGATATTTTTTAAATTTTTTAATATTTTATCGATTATTCGACTAAATTTATTTGAGTCGGGAAAAAAGCTTGTATGCCAATCTATATGATTTGTCAGATTCTCTGATGAACAAGAGAACTATAAATCAGTTTCGTGTTATTTGTTTCAGTCAATAGCAAATTAAAAGAAGGTTAGTGCCAAGAGTTTATATTTTTCAAGATATTAGAATTGATTTACTATTGACGAATTTGACTAATTATATGAAGTTATACTTATATGTTTAAAACTTCAAACCAAGAGTTTATGTTTTTCAAGCTATAAGGATTGGTCTAGTGGTGAGGAATTTGATTGATTTTTATGAAATCATAAGTTTAAAACTTTAAACCTATCACTGATAACGGCTAAACCGACCAAATTGTTATGTTTTTAAAGAGATTTAGGTCATAACTCATAAACATAAAAAAATATTGTCACTTTTCTTGCAAAATATAAATTTTAAAAATTGCATAACACAAGTTTGTATACCATCGAGCTATTAAGAGTGAGGAGGTTATATTTTTTTCCCTTGATATGGTGAAGTATCTCACTATAATAGATGCAATTTTTTGGTACTGTAACAATTCATAAATATAATAAATGTAAGATACGACTTCAATAAATGAAGAGAGAAATGGAGAGAGAAATGGAGCCATAACTATTTTAGCACGAGACTCCTCTAAATGTTATGAGGTGAGCTAAATAAGGAGTGAGTGATTTGCTATAGTGAGAGTCGAAAAGTCTAATTTTGGGGAGGCAGGGCACGGGAGTGATCCTTTGAACGGGTCTCTACAGGACAAGACTAATGAAACTGATCCATAACAATTAAAATTAAGTAAAGCTATTTAAGTATTTATGATGTTGTATTTTTTTTAATAGAATAATATTGTATATTTACTTTAGTTACTAAAATTTTAAAAATATAGCAAAAAATTAATACACATACCATGTTTTTATTTTATTTTTAAATATAAATACATAAAAAATTTATATAAGTTTTATACTTCAAAATATTTATCAATTCACAAAGTACAATGGATAAAAAGATTTTAAATATATTATTCACTGTTTAATTTTAATAGATTGCCACGATAAAATTTGTTTTCACTATCAAATAATATTGAGTTGACATTTCATCAATTCAGTTTGGCTTTATTAACAATAATATAAGATATTATATTTATTAAATGATGTAACCATATATTACTTAAAAGTAATATATATATACTTTTATACTCATCTTATCATAAAATTTTGAGAAAAGTTCACCAATATCCTGTGGTTTACTTCAAAATCATATATGCCTCTGTGATTTGCAAAAAGAAAAAACCACCATGTCCTTTTGCTCAACGCTGTTAAATATTACTCAATTCTTCCAATTTTACCCCTGAAAATACTATTTAATAAAATAAAACTTAAAATCTTGCCCAGCTACCGTGAGCAGTCATTAAAAAATACAAAAAATATTTTCTTAAATTAAGCATGTATTAGTATTTTCATTTCCCATTTGTGATTTTTATGACAAAATTAAGATAAACTTATATCTTTTATCTTATAATCAAGTGTACTTTGGTTTTTGAATTTTAAAATTATAGAATGTAGTTTTTAATTCTTTTAATATATACAGTTTATTTTTAATTAATTTTTCAATATTAAAAAAAGTACAGTATTTTTTAAATTTCATGATTTAACTACATTTTAACTTAAGATTAAGAGAAATAAATCATTTTTTGTTAAAAGTTTGGTTAAAAAGTTATCAGATAATTTAAGAGTGACAATATTTGTCGTTAGCAAAAAATTAGACAAATAAAATGATTTACTTAAAAAATTTTAAAAATTGCATTAAACAGTAACAAACATCAGGGTCACAGCCAGATCATGTAAGTAATTAACATCACATCCATACATTATATCAACAGGCATATATGCACATATCTCAGGCATATATCATTTTCACAAAAGTATACCATGCATATTGACCACCCTCCCATGGAGGTCGGTGGAACAAACAACAAATTAATTTGAGGACCAGAAGCTTACCTGTCAAGCTAGCAACCTCAAGCTAAAAACTCCGGGTCACCAAACAGCAAGGTCACGATTTGTTCATACTAGAAATATCATTAATATTCATAGCCCAAAGTTTCATCAAGGTCCTACATATAGTGTTTAAGACTTCCTAACTTGTTTTAAGTGATTTTAGGCTCAAATTGCCAGAAGTATTCGAATACTCCTCGATAAGTATTCGAATACCTCATGCTCCCAGAAAGTATTCCATTACTTTCACTAAGGTATTTGAATACAACAAAGTATCTGAATACTTTTAATACAGTATCTGAATACCATAAGGTATCCGAATACTCCTCGATAAGTATTCGAATACCTCCTAATGAGTATCTGAATACTCCATGAAAAGTATTCGAATACTTATAAGATAGAATGCAGAAACTCGTGCAGTTTCTGCGTAATCTTCATTTTAAGGGTCCTCTAACGATTCTGAGTTCAATGTCTCCACAAACAGAAGTTCATTATCACTTATTATGCATAGATTAACGACCCTTAACTTAAATGATCAAAGTTTCCCCTTTTTAAAGACTTACACAAGTTAAAATCATGAAATTTCAAAGGAAGTGAGCATGGTTTACCTTAAGGCTTGTGAAGACAGAAAAAAGAAGTGACTTGGTGATTTCTATCTCACTCCGCAATGCTGCAACTGTAAAGCCACGAAAATGAGCAACAAGATAGGTCATTTGTTCTACTAAATAGCTCCTTGAAACTCCAAATATCAAGTAAATAGCTCCCTCAACACAAACCCAAGAACTCATCCCCTAAACCACCCCACACAGCAGCTACCAAACAGAAAGCAAAAGTCTTTCTCCCACCCAAGGCATACTATTAGGTGTTTACAAGATTGAGGGGGAAGAATCAATGAAAAATGTGGTCTCTTGAGGGATTTCTATGGAGAGGAAGGCAATGAGGTGGTGGAGGAAAGGTGGCAGCAGCCAGGAGCACAAGAAAACTCACGTAGGAATATCAGAATCTGACCTAGGTTATTGTGCAAGTGTCTATTTATAGCGTACTTAACTTAATCTGTCAGTATTAGCTCTAATAGCTCCGCTAATCATTTTAATCTCAAACTTCAGATTCTTAACCTAGTCATTTTTCTAGGATTTATCATATACTTATTATAATTTTTTGGGATACTTCACCGATACACACTTATACCATGAAGCGAATAAGTATCTGTACTTTTTATCAGAACAACGATTTAAGCATTATTTTTCCTTCTCAATAATCATTCTAATCTTTCTATATTTATCCAAAGTCAATTATAGAATTATTTCTTAAATTCATAATCCAGTCATTTAAATTCTTAATTTAATGGTGCGGGTTCTTACACAATACAAGATTCCCATTAAATTAATTCGTTGTGACAATGCACCAGAATTTCATTTATCTGATTTTTTTCCTCCAAAGGTCTTCAAGTATTTCATTCCTGTGTTGATAGACCACAACAAAATTAAGTGGTAGAAAGAAAACACCAACACATTCTTAATGTTGCTTGAGCTTCACATTTTCAATCTCATCTTCCTTTAATATATTGGCCCGAATGTATCCTCACTACCATTTATCTTATTAATCGCACCTCATCCTCACTTTTACACAACAAGACTTCTTTTGAACTTCTTTGTCACAAGTATGCTTCATATGATCATCTTCGAGTCTTTGGGTGCCTCTGCCATTATTCCACCCTCTCCAAAACCAGTCACAAGTTTTCCCCAGGCTCTATACCTGCTGTATTCATTGGATACCCTCCTGGATATAAAGGTTAAAGATTTTGGATCTTCATTCCCATCACATCATCATCTCCAGAGATGTACATTTTTCAGAAACCATATTTCCTTTTGCCTCTTCAACACCAACATATTCCCCATTCCCTGCCTTTCCTGTTTATCCTTCTACTACAACCTCTACACCCTCAACATCCAGACCCTCTCGTGTATCCAAACCACTCCCTTACCTTCAGGATTTGTATGCTCTTCATCCACAACTCACCTTATTTCCAAACATCTTTCTTATGAGCACATTGCCCCACCACACTTAGCATATGTCAATGCCATTTCCCAACATTTTGAACCTCAAACATACTCTGAAGCCTCCCAATTACCTGAGTGGACTGCTGCAATGGAGGCTGAAATCCATGCTCTTGAAGCTAATAACACATGGCAAATCACTTCTCTTCCTGCCGGTAAACCTTTTGTGGGTTGTAAATGGGTTTATCATGTGAAATATCATTCAAATGGTTCTCTTGAACGTTTTAAAGCATGAGATTGAACGTTTTAAAGCATGACTTGTAGCTCAAGGTTTTAATCAACAAGAAGGTATTGATTTTGTTCATATATTCTCCCCTGTGGCTAAGATCATTAGTGTCCGATTATTACTTACCCTTGCTGCTGTTTATGGTTGGCATCTCATTCAATTGGATGTCAAAACTGCCTTTTTACATGGGGACTTGCTTGAAGAGGTCTACAAGAAAATTCCTCCTGGATATTCTAGTAAGGGGGAGCTGCCACCAAATGTTGTTTGTCGTTTAACTAAATCACTTTATGGTTTGAAGCAAGCTTCTAGGCAATGGTTTGCCAAACTTTCCATGATATGCCTCCAATATAGATATGATATCTTTTTAGTCAAAAAGAGAAAGAATCTTGATTAATCTTGAATGAAAAGGGCTGTAATTGCTATTAAATTGATAAATCCTAATCAGATATCTTGTCACTGATTTTCTTATATTTTTGTAGAAAAACGGAAAAGAAAGAAGCCCAATTGAGTAGCACAAGGAATTACAAGATTTGAACACCGCGCTAATGGCGCGGAGCTGGCGCTATCAGCGCCAGCATCACTTTCCAATACAGAGCCACCACGCTACTAGCGTGGAACTAGCGCTATTAGCGCCAACAACTTCTGCCAACCTCGCTATCAGCGCGAGATTCACGCTAGTAGTGCGAAGCTATTGTATCAAGACAACACTCTCACGCCATCAGCGCCAACTTGGCGCTAGTAGCGCGGGAGGCACGTGATTATTTTAAAACTTGCTTCAGACTGAATCAGGAGGAGATCGGACCCAAGATATACGATGAAGATTTGATCACGATTTCAAACAAGGGCACAATGTCTATCAAAAAAGACTAAGACCCCAGAGAACATCATCTTTGGCTGGAGATAATTGTGAGAATCAAAGAATTGAGAGAATTCTTGGAGGCTCACGCTAGAGATTAGGAATACCAACGAAGTTGAAGACCGAAGACAATGATTCTTTCGCTTCATCTTCCTCTTCTTTATTGCTTTCATGAACAATTTTTATTATTTTAATTTGTTAAAGCCAGATATGTCTAGCTAGTCACAAAAAAGTTACTATTTTTTGAACGCTTGGTTTGTACTTTTAAAATTTAAATTCTAAATTTGACTCAAACAAAAACTAACAAATTTAAACTTTAAATTTTAATATCTCTTTAAAAAGGATAAAAAGGATTTTGAGCGTGTCTAATTTGAAAATAAAATATTTACTGTTTTTTTAACGCTTGGTTTGTATTTTTAATATTTAATTTCTAAATTTGACTCAAACAAAAACTAACTAATTTAAACTTTAAATTTTAATATCTGTTTAAAAAGGATAAAAAGGATTTCGAGCGTCTAATTTAAAAACAAAATATTTACTGTTTTTTGAACACTTGGTTTGTACTTTTTAAATTTAAATTCTAAATTTGACTCAAACAAAAATCAACTAATTTAAACATTAAATTCTAATATCTGTTTAAAAAGGATAAAAAGGATTTCGAACGCCTAATTTAAAAAAAAAAAAACATTTATTGTTTTTTGAACGCTTGGTTTTTATTTTTAAAATTTAAATTCTAAATTTGACTCAAATAAAAACTAACAAATTTAAACTTTAAATTTTAATATCTATTTAAAAAGGATAAAAATAATTTCGAGCGTCTAATTTAAAAACAAAAAAAATTGACTATTTTTTGAATACTTGGTTTGTATTTTTAAAATTTAAATTCTAAATTTGACTAAAAAAAACTAACAAATTTAAACTTTAAATTTTAATATCTCTTTAAAAAGGATAAAAAGGATTTCGAGCGTGTCTAATTTGAAAATAAAATATTTACATTTTTTTTAACGCTTGATTTGTATTTTTAAAATTTAATTTCTAAATTTGACTCAAACAAAAACTAACTAATTTAAACTTTAAATTTTAATATCTGTTTAAAAAGGATAAAAATGATTTCGAGCGTCTAATTTAAAAACAAAATATTTACTGTTTTTTGAACACTTGGTTTATATTTTTTAAATTTAAATTATAAATTTGACTAAAAAAAAAATCAACTAATTTAAACTTTAAATTTTAATATCTGTTTAAAAAGGATAAAAAGGATTTCGAGCATCTAATTTAAAAGCAAAACATTTATTGTTTTTTGAACGCTTGGTTTTTATTTTTAAAATTTAAATTCTAAATTTGACTCAAACAAAAACTAACAAATTTAAACTTTAAATTTTAATATCTGTGTAAAAAGGATAAAAATAATTTCGAGCGTCTAATTTAAAAAAAAAAATTGACTATTTTTTGAATACTTGGTTTGTATTTTTAAAATTTAAATTCTAAATTTGACTAAAAAAAACTAACAAATTTAAACTTTAAATTTTAATATCTCTTTAAAAAGGATAAAAAGGATTTCGAGCGTGTCTAATTTGAAAATAAAATATTTTCATTTTTTTTAACGCTTGATTTGTATTTTTAAAATTTAATTTCTAAATTTGACAAAAACAAAAACTAACTAATTTAAACTTTAAATTTTAATATCTGTTTAAAAAGGATAAAAATGATTTCGAGCGTCTAATTTAAAAACAAAATATTTACTGTTTTTTGAACACTTGGTTTATATTTTTTAAATTTAAATTCTAAATTTGACTCAAAAAAAAATCAACTAATTTAAACTTTAAATTTTAATATCTGTTTAAAAAGGATAAAAAGGATTTCGAGCATCTAATTTAAAAGCAAAACATTTATTGTTTTTTGAACGCTTGGTTTTTATTTTTAAAATTTAAATTCTAAATTTGACTCAAACAAAAACTAACAAATTTAAACTTTAAATTTTAATATCTGTGTAAAAAGGATAAAAATAATTTCGAGCGTCTAATTTAAAAACAAAATATTGACTATTTTTTGAATACTTGGTTTGTTTTTTTAAAATTTCAATTCTAAATTTGACTAAAAAAAAACTAACAAATTTAAACTTTAAATTTTAATATCTGTTTAAAAAGGATAAAAAGAATTTCGAGCGTCTAATTAAAAAAAAAAAATTACTATTTTTTTAACGCTTGGATTGTATTTTTAAAATTTAAATTACTTACTCAAACAAAAACTAAATGATTTAAACTTTAAATTTTAATATCTGTTTAAAAAGGATTTCGAGCGTCTAATTTAAAAACAAAAAATTTACTGTTTTTTGAACGCTTGGTTTGTATTTTTAAAATTTAAATTCTAAATTTGACTCAAACAAAAACTAACTAATTTAAATTTTAAATTTGACTCACTATAAATTATCGTCCTTATTATGGCAAGGAAAAAAAAATCATTGTCAGAAAATATAAAAATATAATTCTTAACAACTTATACCACGTTATTTTTGAAAGACCTAATATTAACAATTTCTAAAAAAAAATGAGTATTATAATGCATTGAACGCTTGGTTTGTATTTCTAAAATTTAAATGCTAAATTTGACTCAAACAAAAACTAATTAATTTAAACTTTAAATTTTAATATTTTTTTAAAAAGGATAAAAAGGATTTCGAGCGCCTAATTTAAAAACAAAAAAATTACTATTTTTTGAATGCTTAGATTGTATTTTTAAAATTTAAATTCTATAAAAATAAATGACCATTCACTGACCACTGATCATCCAACTCTTGCTTCGTAAAAAGATATTTGTCATTAAGTATTTAACAGACTATTTTAATGTTTCTTATTACTTTTTGCATGGAAAATTGTTAAGCCTATTAATAATATTATTTATTATATCTTTTGGGGGAATATTTAATGTTTATAATTCAAATTTTTTTAAATTTGAAATTTGAACTTGATAGGTGAGAAAAGAGTATAAAGCAAAAACTGAAATTATTAAAAAATCGAATTTGATTAAATAGAGTATTCTAATTACGCTTTTTCTATGACCTTGTTTATAATATATATATATGAGATTATCATTTCTCAAGCTGCTTGAGATAATTTTATCTCCGGCTACTAAATCATAACTGTACAAAGATGGATGAATTGTGATAAAGGAAGAGAGAGAAAAAGAGAATCATAACCATTCAAAGGTGAATCAATTAATATAAGGAAATAAATAAATAAAATGACGTAGTTTTGAGGTGGCCGGAGATAAACTTATCTCAAGCTGCTTGGGAAATATTTTTCCTATATATATATACACTTTTTAATTATGTTTTTGTTTAACTAATAAAATAATCGACTCATATTTGTTCATTATATTTTTGTTACAAATATTAAAAAATATACACAATGAAAATCAATGAATTTAAATTTTAAATTTAAATAAAAATAAAAAATGACATTTATCTTTCTGTAAAAAATAAATAATAAAATTTAATCACTACAAAAAAGGTTTTAATTTAATATATAACAAATAAATTAAACTTTCATTCTTTTGATGTAAGAGTATAAATAACACAATTTCATATGTCGTAAAAGAAAACTAGAAACTATTACTTGGAGAACGTGCACATCCTTCTATCCATTTTTCTCACTGCTTTTTGTATGGAAAATTATTAAGCTTATTAATAATATTAATTATTATGTCTATTGGGTGGAAAAATATTTAATATTGAAAATTTAAATTTGAATTTTGAACTTGAAAAGTGAAAAAAGAGTTCCACATTTAATATTGCTGTATGGGAAAAAGATATATGTATATAAGAAATGTGAATTGAATATAAAATTATAGATTAAATTAAAATTCCACTATTCTTCTTTTATAATTAAATTCCTAAATCTGATTTCAATTTTTGTAAATACAAATTTGTAAAATTTTATATACTAAAGACACAAATCCTTGCAAAAAATAATAATAATTTCTTATTATTTTGTAAATCTAATTGTAATAAATGAAAGTTCATCTCTGAGATGAAATATAAAAACCTAGAAGCAACTATAAGAGCTTTTTTGTGTGGATAATTATAAAAATATGTTACATGCTGATAGTTAGATGTGGCAAACTGGGCTCGGCCCGGAAGGCCGACCCACCAACATATTTTTATAATTAAATTACAATTTCATCTTTCTTTTATATAATTAAATTCATAAATTTTTGTAAATAGAAATTTATAAAATTTCAAATACTAACGACACAAATCCTTACAAAAATAATAATTTATTATTATTTTTTAAATATTATTGTAATAAATGAAAGTTCATATTTGAGATAAAATATAAAAACCTAAATGCGACTATAAGAACCATTTTTTGTGAATAAATATAAAAATCTATTATATGTTAATAGTTAGATATGGCAAACTGGGCCTCGGCCCTGAGGGCCGGCCCACCAACACACAGACAACAAAGAGTCAATTTAAACGCAATTGTAAAAAATATAGATATATAGTAATCTAGATGCAACTATAAGAAAAATTTTGTGTTGATAAATATAAAAACATATTACATGCTGATATAAAATGCTGACAGTTAGATGTGACAAACTGAGCTCGGCCCGGAGGGCCAGCCCACCAACTTATTTTTATAATTAAATTAAAATTTAATCATTATTCTTTTATAATAAAATTTTTAAATCTGATTTTAATCTTTGTAAATATAAATTTGTAAAATTCAAAATATTAAGGACCCAAATCCTTGCAAAAAAATTATTATTTACATAAAATGTTTATAGTTAAAGGTTGCAAACTAGGCTTGGCCCGAGTGCCTGTCAACAAGTTTTTATAATTAAATTAAATTTCCACTATTCTTCTTTTATAATTAAATTCCTAAATCTGATTTCAATTTTTGTAAATACAAATTTATTAAATTTTAAATACTAACTACACAAACCATTGCAAAAAATATATTATTTCTTATTATTTTATAAATCTAATTGTAATAAATGAAAGTTCATATATGAGATAAAATATAAAAATCTAGACGCAACTATAAGAGCCTTTTTCGTGGATAAATATAAAAATCTATTACATGCTATTAGTTAGAGTGGCAAACTGGACTCGGCCCGGAACATATTTGTATAATTAAATTGAAATTCCATCCTTATTTTTTTTATAATTAAATTCATAAATCTTATTTTAATTTGTGTAAATACAAATTCGTAAAATTGCAAATAGGAACGACATAAATCCTTGCAAAAAGTTTTTTTTAACCGATGTCATTATTACACTTACAATCAACAAAATTAGTCATAATATCAAATTGTGGAGTAATACCAGCCATTTCTTTGGAAAGTAAAACAAATGAATTCAATACATATATATATATATATATATATATATATATATATATATATATATATTTAAAACCAAAGTAAAATTACACTTATAGTTATATTTAATTTTTAAAAAATTATATGTGACTTTAAAATATAAATCAGATATAACTTATTATTTTTAAATATAAAAATCTATTACTTGCTGATATAAAATGTTGATAATTAGAAGTGGTAAAATGGGACCTAGAGGGCCAGCCCACCCTGCCCGCCAAATAGTAGAGTTCGCCCGCCAACACATTTTTTTTATATTTACTGTCTAACATATTCGTCTTTTTGTGGCTGATCATCAGATTTATTGTTGTAAATATTTCAGAAACAAGCATCTAAACTAACCCTATTCAGATTAAATATGATGCATTAAATATATGTTTATATATATATATATATATATATATATATATATATATATATATATATATATATATATATATAAATTTTGTGAATAATTATTTATACTTATGCAATTAAGCAAATGAATGGTCTTTTGATATTACCACATTTAACTTCAATTATAAAATGTTTGTTATAATATTAAAGGTTCTAACTTAAATATTTTTGAACTCTTCATCTAATATATATGGTACAACTACAGAAAAAATAGATACATAGTAATCTAGACGTAAGTATAAGAATTTTTATGTACCAAAAAAAAAAAAAGTATAAGAATTTTTTTTTTGTGTAGATAAATACGAAAACCTATTATATGTTGATAGAAAATGTTGATAGTTAGAGGTGGCAAAATGAGCTCGGCCCGGAGGGCCGGCCCACCCCACCTGCGAACATGTTTCTCCCTTTATATCTACTGTCTATCAAACCCGTCTTTGTATGGTTAAGATAATTAGATTTACTGCTGTAAATATTTCAGAAACAAACATCTAAATAAAATGAACAATCATATTGTGATAAATAAAAGTGCATCTAAATAAAATAAACAATCAGCGCAATATTTAATTTTTTTCTTCATGTATATTAATTGATTTTATTTTGTAGCAAATTTTGTGTACGGTTGAAAAATAAGACGAGATTATATTGAATAATAATGCGAAGGAGAAGGTTCATTGGTGGTTGTATTTGAAGAGTGAATTATTGAGTACATAACTATATTTGTTTTGCATAGTAATCAATGTCTCTGAGTTGCATATTTTTTTGTGGTTGATATTTACAAGTTCCGTGTGAATGTTGTAGCCTTTTAAATTTCAAAAATAGCACAAAATAGGCAGATAATTCTTTTTTATTTCACATAATTCTCAAGTAACAAGTTTGCTTTTTTATTTTTTGTTCCTTCATGTTTATACCTCCACCATAGTACCGTTCAGAGCTTGATAGCAAGATGAAGATGCTGATTTACCTGTGCGATGATTAACCAACGACGGCGACAACGATTTCGTTCTTTTCCCCCTGAACATCGCACGGGTAATTCATTAGTAGGTGATTCTGAAGTAAACTACAGAGGCATTGGTGAACTTTTCCCTATTTTCTATCTTGCTTTGTAGCACCCAAGCAATGCAATTACTATTTCATTCATTTCTATTTTAAACAATCAAAACATTGACAGCTAATTAATTTTCTTTCATTCGATCTGTTTACAGCAATCCACATATAACGAATGTCCTTCCACCATTTTGTGATTTATTATTTTTCTACTAATTAGTGGTGAAGCGAGGGAGAATTAATGTTGGGTCCCGCATATTGTTTAATTGTGATGATAACAAACAAGTCAAGTCAAGTTATCTAACAATTTGATTAGTTTTTTAAAATTTGCTGCAGGATTTTATGTGTAATTTGCTTCAAGAATTAAAGTCTCACAAGAATAAGAATTGAATGAAGATATCATATCAAATTGTGATAGCTCAGTTAGTATCAAGGGAGCTGAGTAGTGAAAAGGAAAGGGTTTCGATTCGATCACCACATATCACCTTTGGAAGGAGCTTAAATATCTTCATCCTGATCCGCCTCGTACTCCGGATTAGTCTCATAATTGGCTCAAAGAGCCAAAGTTTGTGAGAATACCGGGAAGAGCCAACTCACCTCAAAGAAGTAATTAAGGATGACTGATTAAAAAAAATGAAGATATCATAGATTTGAAGTGAGGGAGATTTTGATTCCTCTCCATTGCCTATGATTGCCAAAGTATTGAGGGATTGAATTGAAATCAGTTTTGATTTTCTATCCTAAACAATCAAATCTATTTTTAATTAGAAATATATTTTTTAACCAAATTTGTTTTTATTTAGACAAATATTTTTTTTAACCAAACCCTTTTTTGTTAAGAAAATTACTTTTCAAATTTTTAAAATTCAAAAAAGATAAAATTAGAAAAAGAAAGAATTATATTTTAACCAAAAAACACAATAGCTTTGGTATTGATATACAGGGGTCTTTCATATAAAAAAAAGGTAGGAGCAATCTCTCATAGGGCAACTCCGTATTTGTTTATTGATTAGCAGCGTGTTAAGTAACTCTTAAATTGTTCAGTGGTGATTTTGTTTTAGTTATTGCCGGAGTAGGCAATAGGGGATCAACAATTATCTAATGATAATTGAGAACTTGTAATTTTGGCTTAGAGTTAATCTAAAAGTGTGTTTTGGAATTGTCATTGGTTTGACAATTGGGGTGCAATTTACTTGGGTAAATTGGGGAGCCTAAATCTAGAGGTAGGTTTGAGTGAATTCTTGTATAAGGGAAGAATATGTTCTATTCTTGTATTTTGAATTGAGTTTGGTTCATTACAGTGAATTTGTCTCCTAATTAGATAGATGTATATGAATCAGGGTCATGGGTTTTTCTTCCTTCTTTTGGAGTTTTTTTCCACATAATTGCAGTGTTATCTCTTTGCTATTTTCTTTATTAGTCAAAGTTATTATTAGCATTGATTAAATCAGAAAAGTTTATAAACTCAATTTACCGTCTCTTGAGTTCATTTCGGACCAACATAGAGGACATAAGGAATGTGATTTCCATGCTTAAGAGTTGGTGAATTTAGTATCTCAAATTTCCTGGCTAAGGCAATATTTTTATTTCTTAATTACAATTTTATGCAAACTTTGATATGTAAAAATTTTATTAATACATTCAACCAATCCATAATACACAATTAATCACAATCAACAAATCTAGAAATATGTAAAGTACTATAAAATAATCTCATCCATATTGTTGCCACTTTTTTATCCTGTTATTTTTCGTGTGTGACTTCATCATATATCTTTAATCTCAATATATTCTCTTCATCAAAGTTCTTCCTTCTTTTATTCTTATTTATTTGTTATCATCAAAACATATATACATATATTGTATATGCAAAGGCTATATGGTAGATGGTCGTCTTCCCCTGAGTTTAATAAGTCTTAAATTGTGTGCACCATCTATGTTCTTTTTAGTCATATGATAGTTGTAATCCCCTCCCCCCACCCTTCCTCTCGCGCCAAACTCTTTGTTGTGAGTATTGACAGATATACAATCATAAGCCCAATGGCCCAATGTATCTAAAACAGAATTCAGTTAGTTAGTTTTACCAATAGCTGTTAGTTGTTATTCAATAGATCTCTATATAAATAGAGATAAGTTTTCATCTGTAACCGATCAATTCAATTTTAACAATTCTATTTAGAAACTCAATTCCTTTCTCTTTCTTTATCTTTTTGATACCTTTAATGGTATCATAGCCAATCTGATCCATGGCTATGCAAACTATTATTCATATATTCTCTAATCCAGTATCTGTCAAGCTAGATGAAGATAATTTTTTACCCTAGAAACAACAAGCGTTAGCCACTATCAAAGGCTATGATCTTGATAAGTTTATCACACAAGAAATTCAAGATTCTGTACCTGCTGCAAATAACACTACTGGAAAAAGTGTTGAAGGCAATACAACAACCAGCAATGAAGGCACACAAAGTTCAACTGCACAAAAAGTTGTCAATGCTCGACAAGATCAATTACTAATGTCATGGCTACTTTCTTCAATGTTAGAAACTCTGTATACACGCATGGTTGGCTGCTCAAGTTCTTTTCAAATCTAGCAGAAACTTGATGAATTTTTTGCCTCTCAAACAAGAGCAGAAATCAAACAATTAAAAGTGCAGCTGGAGAATTCCAAGAAAGATGGTGATGTATCAAAATACCTGCTCAAGATCAAGAAAATAGTAGATTCCTTGGCAGCATGCAGTTCGCCAGTTGATTATGAAGATCATATAGAAGCTATACTTGATGGTTTGGAAGAAGATTATGATTCATCTGTCACTTCTGTTATTTCAAGAACAGATCCTTATACTGTAGGAGAAATTGAAGCTCTTTTGATGGCTCAAGAACAAAGGTTAGAAAAGCATAGAAAGAATCTTGCAAATACTCTTCAAGCTAACATGACTCAACTTCAAATTAGAAGATCAAATAATTCCTCAAATTTCAACAGAAGAGGTTTCAATCAGAATAGAGGAAGATTTTATGGAAATAGAGGAGGAAATCAGTTTTACAGAGGAAGAGAAGGTCGATTCAACAATAATAACAGACCTCAATGCCAAGTGTGTGGCAAATATGGTCACTTAGCTTTGGAATGTTTTCACAGATTCAATCAAAACTTCCAAAGTCAGATTAGCCAGAATAATAACTCCAATCTGCAAGCAAATATAGCAGTGGCAAATCAGAATGGTGGCAGACAACAAGATGAAAGTGCATCTGATTTCTTTTCTGTTACAGACAACAACTAGTATCCTGATTCTGGAGCCACAAATCATTTTACACTAGACTCTCACAACCTGCACAACAAATTACCATACAATGGTCAGGATTCTGTTCAAGTAGGTAATGGTTCTAATCTAAAAATCAAAAGCATAGGACACTCATTTTTATATTCACCTAACAACTCTTCAGTCTTTACATTGTCAAATTTGTTACATGTACCTGATTTATCTAAGAATTTGTTGAGTGTATCTCAATTTGCAAAAGAACATAATGTTATATTTGAATTTCATGCTGATGCTTGTTATGTCAAATCTCAGGCTACCAAGGAGACTCTTCTCCAAAGAAAACTTAAAAATGGTCTTTATGCATTTGATGGAGCTTCAAAGTCCAAGAGTTTTTCTCCTGAAGAAACCTCACATTTGAACAATTCTATTTTCTCAAATACTCACAAAAATGCTACATGTAATAATACTTCTAGTATTTCTACCTTAGGTCTTTGGCATTCTAGGTTGGCTCATGCCTCTCTTGATACTATAAAGTTGGTACTTAGGCATTGTAATATACCATATATCAATAAAACTGACTCAAAGCTTTGTTGTGCTTGTTGTATGGCAAAAATGCATCAACTCCACTTACCTAATGCTGCTACTGTCTACAATAAACCTCTTGAACTTATTATTCTTTCAGACATATGGGGTCCTGCACTTATAGAAAGCACATCAGGTGCAAAATACTACATAATATTTGTTGATGCTTTCTCCAATTACACTTGGATCTACCCATTGATAAACAAATCACAAACCTATGAAATATTTGTTCAATTCAAAACTATGATTGAACTACAGCTAAACACTAAAATAAAATCTCTACAAACTGATAATGCAAAAGAATATCTCAAATTTACTCCAGATCTAAAACAACAAGGTATTGTCCAACGTTTAACCTGTCCATATACTCACCAACAAAATGGAAAACCAGAGAGGAAACATAGACATATAGTAGAAACTAGATTGGCACTTCTAGCACAATCTCATTTACCACAGAAATTTTGGGAGGAACCTTTCCTCACTGCCACTCACGTGATTAACCAGTTACCTACACCCACTTTACAGCAAAAGTCACCTTTTGAAATTCTGTTTCATATACTTCCTGACTATTCTTTTCTCAAGACTTCTGGTTGTGCTTGCTACCCTTACTTAAGACCCTACAACAAGCATAAAATTGACTTTCGATCAGCAAAATGTACTTTCTTTGGGTACAGTACAAAACATAAAGGTTATAAATGCCTAAGTCCAACTGGTCAAACTTTTATTGCTAGACATGTCTTATTTGATGAAACTAATTTTCCTTATCTTGAGTCATCTATTACTACTTCTGCCTTAACATCCACTCATCACTCTTTGAGTCCTGTCATTCCTATCATATCACATACTACTAACACTAGTCTTCCACATACTTCAATCCTAAATGTTCCACTCATTAATACTATTGTATCTTCTCCTACCAACTCAATATTAGGTGCCCCACCTGTCAACTCACCTAGATATCACTCTAACAGTACAAATTTAAGTGCTCCAATGCATGATTTTTCGATTAGATCTACTAATCCTACTTGCAGGTCCTCCATCATTTCAAATACTAACTGCAGGGCTGATTCAAATCCTCATCGAGTTTCTGTTCATACAATGACCACCAGAGCCAAGGCTGGCATTTTTAAACCGAAAGCTTACTTAACAAGTTTAGAGCCTACTACTACAGCTGCAGCCCTTGCTCAACCTCATTGGTTTAAAGCAATGCAAGAAGAATATTCTGCCCTCCTACGCAATCATACATGGGAACTACTTCATCTTCCTCCAAACAGATCTCCCATTGGTTGTAAATGGGTGAACAAAATTCAATCCAGATGGAACCATACTCAAATACAAAGTCCGTCTTGTGGCTAAAGGCATCCATCAACAAGAAGGATTTGAGTATCAGGAAACCTTTAGTCTTGTAGTCAAACCTACTTCCATTTGCATTGTTCTTACAGATGCACTCTCAAGGAATTGGCATATTCATCAACTTGATGTTAATAATGCCTTTTTAAACGGTGATCTTCAAGAAGAAGTCTTCATGCAGCAACCTCCTGATTTTATTCATCATGACAAAACACTTGTACGAAGCTTACCAAAGCACTGTATGGCCTAAAACAAGCACCTCATGCTTGGTTTGAAAAACTCAGCAACACTCTACATCAACTTGGCTTCATCACTGCAAAATGTGACTCTTCTCTGTTCATATCTATTACTCAAACCACCACTCTTTTTGTACTAGTGTATGTTGATGACATCCTTGTTACTGGATCGTGCTCATCTTCCATCAAGTCTTTAATTCAGTCTCTGAATCAAGCCTTCTCACTTAAAGATCTTGGTCAACTACACTACTTCCTTGGCATAGAAGCAACAAAAACATCTTGTGGCTATCATCTTCATCAATCCAAATACATACTGGATCTTCTCAAGAAAACCAATATGACATACTGCAAAACCATGCCCACTCGGATGATATCAAGTTCCAAACTTTCTTCTAGAGATGGCTCTCCTAATACAGATCTTACCCAGTACCGTTCCATAGTTGGTGCTCTTCAGTATGCTACAATAACCAGACCTGAAATAACTTTCAGTGTTAACAAAGTGTACCAATTCATGCAAAATCCTTTAGACACTCACTGGAAAGCAGTCAAAAGAATCTTACGTTACCTGAGTGGTACGTTGTCCCATGGTTTGGTAATCAATCCTTCTCCTAATTTTAACTTAGTTGCTTGCTGTGATTCTGATTGGGGTTCAGATGTTGATGATCGTCGCTCCAGAAGTGGTTTCTGCATCTTTTTTTGGTCCAATCTTGTTACTTGGTCATAAAAAAAACAACATGTAGTTTGTAAGAACCCGCACCGTTAATTAAGGAAGTTAATTAATTAATTATGTGAAATTAGGAAATAATTCCATAATTGACCCTAATAAATATTATGAGGCTTAAATAATTATAGAAACTAGTTAATAATGCTGAAAGTCGCTTTTCGGACGAAAATCGCAGATATCAGTTCTGCTAGTCGGTATAAATGTGTACCGAAAAAGTATCCGAAAAATTATAATAAGTGCATGATAATTCCTAGAATAATATATAGGACTTGTAAAACGAGTTTCAAGTTAAAATAATGAGAACTGGTGCCAGAAACTGATACTGGCTATGAAAAGCGCGTACCGGAAAGGTGCTGCGAAAAATAAAAGAAAAATATGATAATACTTGTAAAATTGAGTAGGTTAAGAATCCTAAGTTTGGGATTAAAATGCTAAGCGTAGCAATTAATGTTAATATTGTGTGTTTTATGGTTAAGTGACTATATATACATTAGTTGGCCCAAAACCCTAGGCCATACACACCTCCTACGTGACCTTGTGGCTGATCAGCCCTCTCCCTACTGTTCCATTGCCATCTTCTCCTTGTTCTTGGTAAACCTTTACCAAGTGACCACTTTTCTTGGTGGTTTCTTCTTCAAAACACCTTGTGGTTGTGGGGAGTAGCCTTGTGAGTGAGTGAGACACCTTTTCTGAGTAACCAGCTGCTGTGAGGGAGTGTGGTTGGGCTGTGTTCCTTGTTGGTGAGGTAGGGGCCTTTACCTTGGCTTTTTGGAGCTTTAAGGAGCTTTCTTTGTGAAGAAAGGAACCTCCTTGTGTGCCATTTTCGTTTCTTTGCAAGTCAGAAATGTGAGGACTTGGTGAGAAGCTCCAAGAGTGTTTATTTGCTGAGTTTAAGCTTGGGTAAGCTTCATCACCTTTGATCATGAGTCTAAGTGGTTAAAATGGAACCTTGATGCATGTAATGAGCTAAAGTTGATAACCTAACGTTGGGTAGTGCTTAACACACTTAGAAATGCATGTGTAAGCTTTTGTAATCGGTAAAAGTTGGACCTTTGGTTTGGATTTTCGCGAAATGCAGAATCTGGGTTCTGTCGCGAAATATCCGGATATTTTGTTGTGAATATCCGGATATTGATATCCGGATATGGGGATCTGAATATCCGGATATTGGAAGAGAGATATCCAGATATTGATATCCGGATATGCCCCCGACGAATATCCGAATATTCTGGGTTTGCGAGGAACAATAGCTTACTGTTCATCCAGAACTGATGTTTGGGGTTTGTGGACCCTAGTTTGAGGAAGTTGAACTTCTGTAATAATTGAACTAAGTTAGAACCAAGTGATTAAGGGCTTGTGGCTTGTGTGAAGCCTTAAGACGTAAAACGTAAGAAAAGGCATTGTCTTTTATTGCATGATTATAGAGTATGGATATTGATGTTATAATTGGTCCATATCAGATTTTGATACTGCTGCGTGTGGACTTTGAGCTGTGTGGACTCTTGGCATTGGATTGTTAGCTTGCAAGGTAAGCTTTCGTGTCCTCGGTTTAGCCATTGTCTGTTCCACCATACTCCACGGGGGATGGTTTATATACATGATGTGTTTTCATGTATTGTTTTGCTGAAATGCCATTGAACTGTTAAGTGCAAATGCTATATGATATGTATGTGGTGTTCCGTCTAAAACGGATGCCATGGGGTATTCATGTGGGCGGGTACAGCATGGGCTGGTATATATGTGGGTAATAGACGTATTCTTGCATTTCTATGATCAGTAGAATTGTTATAACACACATGACATGAATATCTGTTGCATTGCACTAATTTTGGAACTGATAGTGAATTATTGCTTTTAGAACTTATATTGCACATGTAAGTGGGCTTGGGTGGAAGATCCTTGAGGACCCCTTGTCTTACTGAGATTTCTTGTTTAGAGATCTCACCCCATGTTTGGGGAATGCTTATTTCAGGTCCAGGTAGTATGGGGACTGATGCCTCTGGCGGCAGGAGGCCAGAGCTTAGTTGATGATTATTGCTGTTATATTTATGCTGGCATGACTGGATTGGATGCTGTTTATATTTTCTGTCATTTATGGTTATGGAGTTGAGACTTATGTTGGGCTTTGTTGCCTTATTTGGGTGAGCATGTGAGTTGTCCATGCCACTATATTGTTAGTACTTTAAGCTTGAGTTGTATAAACTGCTAGTTGGTCCGGTCTACGTGTTGTAGTTCCGTGACTAGAGACATATATCTGTTATTTTAATTAATGAGGTATTTCAGTTACCTGTCTTTTGCAATTTACATACAGTCATGATTTTATTTAATTGATTAATTAAGCAAATTGGTAATGATAATGACGTCATAATTGAAAAGAAAAAGATATTCCGCATTTTTAATTAAGCGCAGCTTAATACGATAATATGATAACATTACCGGATATATACGGGGTGTTACATTTTATGTTATCAGAGCAATGGTTCGAGGGAAAACCCTGTATGTATTGCAATGATTAGGATGCTTGGTTGTGCCTGTCTTGTGTGTTTGCTCCGTTGGGTTTTATTATGATGATGCATATGTGATCACACTGTGTGGGCCTGATCAACTCATAATTTGTGTAACTTGTGCAGAGTCATGGTAGGATCCAGGAGAACACGAGAGACTGCTGAGGGTCAACCCGACCCAATCCTGACTGCATTGGCTGAGATGCAGGAGGCCACTAGATTGCCCAACGTGGAATTGATGGAAGCTGCTAGAAAAGCGAACCAGAAGGCCACGGAGGATGCTCTTGAGGCAAATCGGCTGGCGAACATGACTTTGATGCGGGTTATGTTGGAGGAGACGAGGACTGGTCCTGCTGTTGGTCAGTTCCCTCCGCCACCACCTCCACCGCCGACGCCTCCACCTAGTGTTCAGGATGAGAGCCTGAGTCACATTGGTAGTGCTACTCATGTCACAGGGGTGATGGAACCCTTTTTGGAGCCTTGCTGAGGACCGTGATGTGATTGATCGTCGGCTTAATGCTTTTCGCAAGCATAAGCCACCTTCTTTTGAGGGGTCTTATGATCCTATTGCTACGGCGAGATGGCTTTAGGCGCTGGACAAGATTTTCCGTGTGATGCAGTGTACTGATCCACAGAAGATGATGTTCGCCACGTATATGCTGGAGGGCGATGCCCATGAGTGGTGGATGAACACCTCTCATGCTTTTGAGATGCAGGGTCATGTTATGACATGGTAATTCTTCGAGGATTGCTTTCTGGGTCGATACTTCCCTTATGATGCGCAGGAGAGGAAGCCGGGGGAATTCAACAGGTTGGTGCAGGGCTCGTTGTCTGTTGACGAGTACCTGGCCAAGTTCAATGAGCTGGTTAAGTTTGCTCACTTTTGGATGGAGAGACCTACTCCGATCTTCTTGGTTGCATTTTCTGCAGGGGACTTAATGAGGATGTTGCTGGTTACCTCGCTGGTTCTGCTTCGAGAGACTTCGGGACACTGGTGCAGCAGTGTCGGGACATCGAGGACTTCTGCAACTCGAGTAAGGCCAAGAGGGCCAAGATTGCTGAGACGAAGGGAACGAGCAGTTCCACTTCCTGGAAAGACAGAAAGTTTGCTGGAAAGGGCAAAGGGAAACAGTTTGCGGCTAGGCAGGCGCCTGGTCAATTTAAGAGGACCTCTACACAGCAGGGAGGTTTTGCTAGACCTTCCTCCACTCCTTTATGTACGGGATGCAGAAAGGAGCATATGGGACATTGTGCTACTGGGGAGCTGATATGTTTCAAGTGTGGAAAGAATGGCCACATGGCCAAGGATTGTTATACTTCAGTGGCTGGGACTGCAGCAGTTCAGGCGGCCCCTCTTCGGATGATTCCTGCTTCACCTGCTGAGGCCCCTGCAGTGCCACCGACCACTGGACGAGTTTACGTCCTGGATAGGCAGCAGTCGGATAGAGCTCCGAACCTTGTCAGAGGTAATGTTTCCATTGGTGGAATTGTTGTTGATGTTTTGTTTGATTCCGGGGGATACGCATTCTTGTATTGCAACTCCGATTGCTGTGGGGCTTGAGTTGCCCATGTTTGTGCTTTCTCCACCATTGCGGGTGACTACCGCCACCGGAGAAAGGTGTGATACTACCGTTACTCATCGAGATGTCATGTTTCAGTGGGATGCCCGTGACTACTCAGTAGATCTGATAGAATTACCGATGGCTAATTTGGAAATCATTCTGGGCATGGATTGGCTGTCCAGAAATTGCGTGATGATTGTTTGTTGTGCCTAGTGTGTGGTGATGTCTCCGTGTGACTCCATAGCTAGTTCCTCGCCTTGTATATCATTATTGCAGGCTAGGAGAGCCTTGAGTGCAAAGGCATTCAGATATGTCATGTTGGGAGGTTTGGTGAGTGGAGCGCAAGAGGATATCACTGGCATTCCTGTGGTGAGGGAATTCCTCGAGGCGTTTCCTGAGAAGATTCCTGAGTTTCCGCTACAGCGGGAGATAGAGTTCTCCATTGACTTATTGCCTGGTGTGGGGTTTATTTCTTTAGCTCCATATCGGATGTCGCCAACTGAGTTGGCGGAGTTGGGAAAGCAAATTGAGGACCTTTCGGCGAAAGACTTCATCCGACCGAGCGTGTCTCCATGGGAAGCGCCGGTCGTGTGGTATTGAGGCAAGATGCCTTACGCCATTACTTAAGCGTGATTGTGCTCTGTTTGAGGATGTGAAATTCTCTTCAGAGAGACTGAGTGTATAACACTTGGAATTTATGGCAAGGCCACGCGTGATCTGGTATATTCGAGGCAGTGCATGTACAATTCGTTGGTGAGTTGAGTGGTCTCCATGACTCTAGGATTTTATATTGATTATTGATATGCGTCACCAGTAGTTGGCATGTTAACACCATGGATAGTGTTAAGCATAAAATAAGTACGATGAACTGTCGTAATATATCAATGTTATTTCACCTTTAGCTGACTTTCGATTTTGCAGATGCCATGGAGATTGAGGTATACTGTTGTATATAGTATTGGATTATTATTGTTATTGAAATTGAAAATTTTTGTAGATGTACGTGAACTGAGGTACGTTACTATGTGAATGAGTATGTTAACTAGCATGTATGGGTTGAAATGAACATGATTATGATTTCGTACTGTGAAAGGAATATGATTTTATTTTGAAAATAATGATTTATCAAATTGTAAGTCGTGTCGATGTTAGAGTCATGGAATAGGACCAAACTCACTCGATTTGTTGTGTGGATTAGAGTTTGTGGAGTTAGGTCACCTCTATTTAGGGAGTGACCGGTGCTCCCAGCGAATCGAATTACGTTTTGATGTCATTGTGAAACTTCGAGTTTTGTCGGTGACTTCCTTGTTTGGGGGTGCACTTCTCGAGACGGAGACTGTGAGAGTCTAGAATGAGCTTTTGGAGAAGATCCAATAGGCGCAAGTGCAGAGAGAATGTCTGGACCGTGTGAAGAACCATGACAGTGTGTCTTGGAAGAAGGAAGAACTTTGTTGTTATGCCAGAGGGTGAAGATTGAACACCAGAAACCGTTTGGTAAGCTTCAACCTCTTGTGGTACCGCAGTGGAAGTGGGAAAGTATTTCCATGAACTTCGTGATAGGTTAGCCTAAGACTCAGGCTGGTCTTGACTCTTTTTGGGTCATTGTGGACAGATTGTTAAGTCTGCCCACTTTCTTCCGAAGGTGAGTTTCTCTTCATAGCAGTTGGCCTAACTGTATGTTCGTGAGATCATGAGGCTTCACGGGGTGCCCAAGAGTATCTTCGGTGATAGGGACCCGAAGTTCACATCTCGGTTCTGGGAGGCGCTGCAGAGAGCTTTTGGAACTCAGTCGAGACTGAGTACAACCTATCACCCTCAGACTGTTGGACAGACTGAGCGGATCATCCAGACCTTGGAGGACATGTCAAGGGCTTGCACTTTTGAGCAGGGCCCGGCATGGGATAGTTACCGGTCATCGGTTGAATTTTTGTGCAACTGTGTTTTCCTTGCTAGCCTAGGTAGGGAATCCTACGAGGAGCTGTTTGGTAGGAGGTGTAAATGCGTACCAAAAAAGTGGTTATTATGAGGCTTAAATAATTATAGAAAGTGGTTAATAATGCTGAAAGTCGCTTTTCGGACGAAAATCGCAGATACCGGTTCTGCTAGTCGGTATAAATGCGTACCGAAAAAGTATCCCGGAAAATTATAATAAGTGCATGATAATTCCTAGAATAATATATAGGACTTGTAAAACGAGATTCAAGTTAAAATAATGAGAATTGGTGCCAGATACTGGCTATGAAAAGCGCGTACCGGAAAGGTGCTGCGAAAATTAAAAGAAAAATATGATAATTCTTGTAATATTGAGTAGGTTAAGAATCCTAAGTTTGGGATTAAAATGCTAAGCGTAGCAATTAATGTTAATATTGTGTGTTCTATGGTTAAGTGACTATATATACATTAGTTGGCCCAAAACCCTAGGCCATACACACCTCCTATGTGACCTTGTGGCTGACCAGCCCTCTCCCTACTGTTCCATTGCCATCTTCTCCTTGTTCATGGTAAACTTGAACCAAGTGACCACTTTTCTTGGTGGTTTCTTCTTCAAAACACCTTGTGGTTGTGGGGAGTAGCCTTGTGAGTGAGTGAGACTCCTTTTCTGAGTAACCAGCTGCTGTGAGGGAGTGTGGTTGGGCTGTGTTCCTTGTTGGTGAGGTAGGGGCCTTTACCTTGGCTTTGTGGAGCTTCAAGGAGCTTTCTTTGTGAAGAAAGGAACCTCCTTGTGTACCATTTTCGTTTCTTTGCAAGTCAGAACTGTGAGGACTTGGTGGGAAGCTCCAAGAGTGTTTATTTGATGAGTTTAAGCTTGGGTAAGCTTCATCACCTTTGATCATGAGTCTAAGTGGTTAAAAATGGAACCTTGATGCATGTAATGAGCTAAAGTTGATAGCCTAACGTTGGGTAATGCTTAACACACTTAGAAATGCATGTGTAAGATTCTGTAATCGGTAAAAGTTGGACCTTTGGTTTGGATTTTCGGGAAATGCAGAATTTGGATTCTGTCGCGAAATATCCGGATATTTTGTTGTGAATATCCGAATATTGATATCCGGATATGGGGATCTGAATATCCGGATATTGGAAGAGAGATATCCGGATATTGATATCCGGATATGCCCCCGACGAATATCCGAATATTATGGGTTTGCGAGGAACAGTAGCTTACTGTTCATCCAGAACTGATGTTTGGGGTTTGTGGACCCTAGTTTGAGGAAGTTGAACTTCTGTAATAATTGAACTAAGTCAGAATCAAGTGATTAAGGGCTTGTGGCTTGTGTGAAGCCTTAAGACGTAAAATGTAAGAAAAGACGTTGTCTTTTATTGCATGATTATAGAGTATGGATATTGATGTTATAATTGGTCCATATCAGATTGTGATATTGCTGTGTGTGGACTTTGAGTTGTGTGGACTCTTGGCATTGGATTGTTAGCTTGCAAGGTAAGCTTTCGTGTCCTCGGTTTAGCCATTGTCTGTTCCACCATATTCCATGGAGGGATAGTTTATATGCATGATGTGTTTTCATGTATTGTTTTGCTGAAATGCCATTGAACTGTTAAGTGCAAATGCTATATGATATGTATGTGGTGTTCCGTCTAAAGAGGATGCCATGGGGTATTCCTGTGGGCGGGTACAGCATGGGCTGGTATTTATGTGGGTAATAGACGTATTCTTGCATTTCTCCGATCAGTAGAGTTGTTATAACACACATGACATGAATATATGTTGCATTGCACTGATTTTGGAACTGATAGTGAATTACTGCTTTTAGAACTTATATTGCACATGTAAGTGAGCTTGGGGTGGAAGATCCTTGAGGACCCCTTGTGATGAACCCTTAGTTCATCAGGTTTTTAAGCATGAATTAATATCAATTTGTGTGATTAAATGGATGGAAAAGAGATTAATGTCCTGGAAATCTCTCAAATACAAGTTCTGAAGCTTATGTTAAAAATTTACATTGTTTTTGTAGGGAAATGAAGCTCAAGAAGCAAAAGAGAGAAGGAAGAAGATTCTGAAGAATGGGAAAATTCTAAGTGTTGGGCGCTAAAACGCCCAAAACTGAGCGTTTTAGCGCCCTGTTGCACAAAAGATGCTGGTGCTGAACATTAAAACGCCCAAAACTGAGCGTTTTAGCGCCCAAGACAGTTAAAAGCAGTTGGGCATCCGTCAAGGTTGAGCGCTAAAACGTCCAGAAATGAGAGTTTTAGCGCCCATGTCAGTTTTCAGTTGTAATTTGTAAATTATAAAAGGACAAGGGGCCTTCACATTCTGACATATTCCAAATATCAGATCCAATCCATCATATCTCATTCTGACTTTTCTCATCACACTAGGAGAAGGGAGATCAGATCAGGTTTTTCATAGATCTGATCTGACTCCTCATTTTCTCAGAATTTTCAAATTCCTAGGATTAGTTCTTGTAATAGTTAGTATTTCCTATGTAATTGCACTTGGAGATTGAAGACTCAATTATCATGTCAATGGAGTTTGATCTTTCTTCTCTTGTTTGTATTTCAATTATGTCTTAGGAGAGTCCTTTGTAGTCTGATTCAATGGAACTCAAGTTTGAATTTATGAATGGTTAATTAGATGTTTTGTTTATCTATTATGTGATTGTATGAAGTTGTCTTGATTAATTCTTCATGTTGAGGAATAGTGTAGAACAGACATGTTTACATTGTTTCTCTATTTTTGACAACTTCATCATCAGTGTTCTAGTAGTCAAGGGATTGATGCTAGGATTCTGATGTATTCTTAAGACCTTAGTAATTAATGCATGTATTAAGAAAGGAATCACCAAGGGATTGGGGTTTCTGATTAATGTGTCTATCAGGGTAGTAAGGGATTGCATCTTGAGATGATAAGAAAAAGGTTGATCAACATCACATAGTAGATAATTCATAATGGAAATTGGTTCATCTATAAATTCATGTTTGAGGGAAAATGACATCTGACTACTTGTTTACATTATAATTTACATTTTATTTATTTATCAAGTTTTAATTCAATTCAGTGTAGTTTCTGGTGACAAGAAATCTATGCAATCTATGAACTTTTGTTTGATTCAACTCAAGTACATATGGTTAGTCAGTGCTTGACACAAATCCTCGTGGGAACGATCTTTACTCATCATTTTATTACTTGTACGACTAGTACACTTGCTAGATTCGCAACACCTTGTCTTACTGAGATTTCTTGATTAGAGATCTCACCCCACGTTTGAGGAATGCTTATTTCAGGTTCAGGTAGTATGGGGACTGATGCCTCTGGCGGCAGGAGGCCAGAGCTTAGTTGATGATTATTGTTGTTATATTTATGCTGGCATGACTGGATTGGATGTTGTTTATGTTTTCTGTCATTTATGGTTATGGAGTTGAGACTTATGTTGGGATTTGTTGCCTTATTTGGGTGAGCATGAGAGTTGTCCATGCCACTATATTGTTAGTACTTTTAGCTTGAGTTGTATAAACTGTTAGTTGGTCCGGTCTACGTGTTGTAGTTCCGTGACTAGAGACATATATCTGTTATTTTAATTAATGAGGTATTTCAGTTAGCTGTCTTTTGCAATTTACATACAGGCATGGTTTTATTTAATTGATTAATTAAGCAACTTGGTAATGATAATGACGTCATAATTGAAAAGAAAAAGATATTCCGCATTTTTAATTAAGCGCAGCTTAATACGATGATATGATAACATTACCGGATATATATGAGATGTTATATAGTTAGTAGATCCAGCACTGAAGCTGAATACCGGTGTTTGGCTGCTACCGTTGCTGAGCTCACATGGATCCAGTCGTTGTTGTTTGAACTCAAAATTAAAATTCCACGACCTCCCACCATCTATTGTGACAATATGTCAGCTGTTCTTCTTACTGCAAATCCTCTGTTTCACTCTCGTACCAAGCATTTTGAGCTTGACCTCCATTTTGTACGAGAAAAAGTGTTAGCGAAGCAAGTGTCAGTTCATCGTGTACCTGCTCTAGATCAACTGGTTGATGGACTCATTAAGGCTATTTCCACTTCATCGTTTATTCAGTTCAAGTCCAAGCTTCGTGTTCTGGATTCCAAGCCCACTCAGCTTGTTGGGGGATGACAGATATACAATCATAAGCCCAATGGCCCAATGTATCTAAAACAGAATTCAGTTAGTTAGTTTTAACAATAGTTGTTAGTTGTTATTCAGTAGATCTCTATATAAATAGAGATAAGTTCTCATCTGTAACCGATCAATTCAATTTTAACAATTAAACTCAATTCCTTTCTCTTTCTTTATCTTTCTGATACCTTTCAAGTATCATCTTTATTTTCTGGGTAATATAAATAGTTAGAGTATAACTTGTAATTTTGGTCTTCTTGCACCCGCCACCCAATGGATTTGAACGTAAGACATTGTTTTACCAAAGTCTTTAAATGTTACAAATTAAGTGATAGGGCTAACCATCGTGGGCCTAAAGGAAATAAAAGTTAATTGTTGTTATTGTTAATCATATAAACAATTTCAAGATTAGATTCGAATTGGTAAACTATAAGATTAGGTTGTGCATTTCGAGGTTATCATATTGACAACTTCAACTATAGTAAGAAGAGACCAAATAGAAACTTAACTAATTACCTCATAGAAACATGATTAGATTTGCATAAGGATAACAATTGGATGTCAATTGTTACTTGTCTGAATAAATAATTAAAAAAGGATCATACTCAGATTACACCAAAAAGAAGTTGGGGGCATTCTATCATTTATAACATGCTTCAATGTAGGAGAGGAATTTGGGAAGAATAAGCAGCCACCTACTTTGACACATCTGAGTCACCTTAGCTTTATGCATAATATAAAGATTAAAATTCAGTACTGGTTCAATTTTACGCATGCAAATGATGCATGTCACATTTCAGTCTAAGCCTCGTGATTAATTAGCTGCTATAAGTAATTGCGTGTCTAATTTTAAGCAACATTCAAACATTAAAGTAGCGCCTTTATTGGAATCTACGTCAACTGCATTATTATATTGAGTGCTAATTTAATTTGTTTATGAACAGAATACGTAGTTGATTCATCATCTTTAATAAACAAGAAATAGATATGAGAAAAAAGAAAGAGGAGAATGTCTATATATATATATATATATATAATCAAATGCTATTTCATCTAACCCACTTGTCTAATTTAAGCACGGTTGTTCCTGCGTGCATGTGGAATATTATGCTTCCAACCATATCTGCTAGCTAGCCAATGATCATGAAGATAATGGATTAAACACCTCTAGTGACTTTTCTCTCAAAGCATTACACAGTTTTTTTTATTAAATAGATAGTAAAGTATTCAAGATAGTAGAAATTTTTTTAAAAAAAAAAATTACTGAGTAACAAATAGAAATTGTATTTAACTTAAGAGAATAAAAGAAGAGAAAGAGGGAACGGAATGAGTTGCTTAGTGGAGATTGTATCATATTGTTTTGATTATGAATGTAGTACAATTGATTGAAAATGTCACCTATAGAGAGAGGGCTTGTTATTAATGTACTGATTGACAATGATCTGCTCCACTGCTGAAAGTGACCACTAGGTAGAGTATAATATGTAGGTTACCTTAATTTAAATAAACTTTCCTATCTTAAAAATTAGTAAATTAAGTGAGACATCACGGCACCATGAATCGGAGAAGGACAGAGCCATCTTATCATGGAAGTTATAAAAAACAAGAACAAAGGGTATTTTTTTTTTGAAAACAAACATTAGTACTCTAAATTTGTTACATGTTCAAGAACTAAATGAGTTGATTGCAAAATTTAACTTATGAACAAAGGCCCTACCCTACCTTACCCTAAAGTGGCTCCATCATTGGGTGCACCTGCAGAGCACTTCGACACTTAAGCCAGTAAAAACTACAATTATAATGTGTAAGAAGATTATTACCTGTTGCTTCATATGAATAAAGGAGAAAACCCCTCTTATATATAATGACTACTAGGATTTCCTCAAGAATATAGGGTTTGACTATTAATTATGAGGAGAATTATATTTATAAACTTTTTATTTACAAACTCTTACAAACTACACTATATTTTCCCGGGAGAACATAGTCTAATTTGCAAAAATTTATAAAAAAAATTTGTAAACAGATCCTTCCCCATTAATTATTGGGCCTAAACTGAATAATATATACAAAACACATACATTGTATACAACTAGCAAGCATTTTGTCCATTTCAAAAATATTTTTAAATTCAAGTAAAACATAAAAGTATAAAATTAAAGAAAAAAAGTTTAATGTTGAATTACAAAATATCAAACGATAATTTCTTTTTCTTTTTTTAATTTTTTTTTAATATATGCATATTTTTTAAGATAAAATACATTAAAAAATTAAATCACTTTTAAAATATCATACTTTAAATTGATATATAAGAATAGATAATTTTTAATATATTCCTATTGAATTTTTAGAATGCTTTAGGCATTCTAGCTAGTGCAATATGAAAAGTAAATTGCAGACACCGTTCATGAATCTTATCCTAGTGGGCAGTCTTATCCTTACCATGCCAAGGAGAGTAGTTTCTAAAATTAAAATACCCTTAACAAAGAAGATTCTCCAAAAGTACAGTACCAAAAGATTCTCATTTTTCTTCTTTCCAAACCCAGGTGTCCATAAACACACAAACATTTGGACAAGACCATTGACCTTATCTACCTGTGAGTCATATATATATATATACATAACTGTCCTTAATCTAAAAGGGTTAGCAGAGCTAGCAGTGCCACCACCCACTAAGCACATTTTTTCAGTCCCCAAGTAATGGATAACTCTTGCTTTTAAACTTGGCTCTCACCAAAGGTCACTCCTGCACAATCCCATTAACTTATATTTATATTTTAGGGGATATTGTCTCAGTGGGAACATCATAATTTTGGCCATCCTTCCTAACGTCATCACACTAAAAACCAAAGTGTTGTATAAATTGCATCCACGATTATAGTCCCACTAAAAGTATGCACTGTACAAAACAACTCTCCAATAGTCCAAGATCCTCTATGTTCCTATTGGCATTTGCAAATTTGGTGTATATTCTGGTGTGGAATATATACACGTGCTTTGTGTATATATTGAGAACTTAGCACCACAACCGGTGGCTTGCCATATCAGATAGTGATTTGTTTAACGATTTGGTTAATCACCACTCTTAATTTTTAAACTAGTTATAGAACCGTACATTACTCAAATGCTTAAGATATTGAAAAAAGTTGAGATCTGTAAGATATTTTAACATAAATATAATGGTAACTAAGATAAGATAAAATCATGGTATATAAAAAATTATGCAATAGAGTCACATCATTAAAAATGTGCTGACCTAATAGAAGGAGAAATTCTTAAGTAGATGATGAAGAATTTTTTCTTTCTCTAAGCCATTCATAATTAGTGGTGAAGGAAGGAAGGAGTTAGAGTGGGCGATCAACCATCTTTAAATTCATGCAAACCTTTAGTTTTGAGCATAATTTTTTATTTTTTAGTTACATAAAAAGTGATTGCCCTAATTCGAAACTTATAGAAATCTTTAACTGTGAGCATCATTTCTAAGTTTTATTTTTTTACTTTTATCAAATAAACAATTATAATTACTTACAAAGAAAGAAAAAAAAAAAAAATATATATATATATATATATATATATATATATATATATATAATTTCGAATAGGCCTTTATGTTTCAATTTATCTAAACCAAACCTGAGTTACAAAAAGGGGTTACATCATATTTCACACTTCACACTTCACAGATTCATGTATTATACAGATTTTTGTCGTGGTAATAATTATGTTATATATAGACGTAGATTATGATTAAGCACGTTCCTACCAATATACAAAGAAATTGGTTTTGTATTTGCTAGTTGCTGTTATTGGGCTGAAATCAGCCAATAATTTGAAGTAGCTTTGATATTGGCACAAGTATGATGGATGCTTACCTATACTGTTTCGAAAGCATAATTTAGTCATTCCTACGGAATCACTTTAGTAGCTTCATCATTTAAATAACAGCACGCATGTTATGAAATGGATAGTTTGTGACTATGAAGGGTCCCTTACTTTTGCAGAATATTATTATGAAAATTACTTTTTAATAGTTTCTGGCATTTAATACTAATAATGAAATTTTTTTTTTTTTTTAAACACAGTCGTTTATTTAATTTCGAAAAGAAAATATTATTTTACAAATATAAACCTATCTTTATTATAACAATCAAAACAAAAGAAAAAAATGAAATATTATATTCTAGAATGCACGAACTAAAACTAGTTATCATATTAACTATTTTAACTCACTTTTGTTTACTTTTTCTTACTTTTATTTTGTTAACTCAATAAAATCTAATAAATATATAATCCTATTTTTTTCTTAATTATTTATCCAATATTTTGAAACTAATTAATTTTACTGTTTTTTCTTTGAAAATTAAACTATTATGCATGTCAATTCATAGTTTTGTTGAATAGTTATGGTATGTATTTGAATGTGCGCCGCGCGACATTTCCTACCGAACTACGATGAATTCGTTAGTAGGTACGATATTGTTGGAAGTTGGAACTCGTGATCAATCTACAAAGTTGTCGAGAAATTTTGAGCTGTGTTCAAACTAAGCACAGAATAACATCAAATCTAAGGTCAAGCGGATAAGGTTCTAAAACCTGGTTGTGATTAGGGATCTATATGGTCAAATCGAATCGGTTTTTTTGAAAAATCGAACTGAATTGTTTTAAATGATTCGGTTCAGTTCAAAACTAATTCGGTTCGGAAGTGGTTCAATTTAGTGAGAAACGGTTCGGTTCGGAACCGGTTCGGGTCGTCGACCCTCTTTTGAAAAGAAAAAAAATTAAAAATTAAAAATTAAAGTTATAAAAATGAATTTGGTTTGGTTCGGTTTGGTTCAAAATGGTTCGGTTCTTAAATTGGTTCTAAAAATCGGTTCGGTTCTTAAAAACCAGTTCGGTTCTTGAACTGGTTCTTTAAAAACCGGTTCGATTCATGAACTGATTTTTAAAAATCGATTATTTTAAGGAGCGGTTCGGTTCGGTTCATGGTTCGGTTCAGTTTTTTGGTTATTTTGCACACTTCTAATTGTGATAATGTCATAAATATATGATAATGTTATGTAAACTAAAGGATGGATAACTAGAATATAGTAAAGGAGTTTACCAACAAAAAAAAAAAGGAAACGAGAGAAAAAAAATTAGGACAAAAATAAAAGAAGGATAATTTCCTTTATCTCTGTACAATATCTGTACTCTATTCATAGACTCTATATTACCCTAAGTTAAAATGGAATAAATGACAATATTGAATCTTTCTAATTGTATATTACTAACTAATAAGAGTTACAAGAACTATACATCATTTCTTTTGGGGTTATGGACATCTATACAGTTATATTATTTATATAACACTCTCCCTTAGATGTCTATTAAAATAATATACCTCGTTAAAATTTTATTAATAAAAAATCCTATGGAAAAAAATCCTAGTGAAGGAAAATGAGTATATATTTCTAATAATATACATCGCAAGTTCCCTCATTAAAAACCTTATCAGGAGAATCCAATGGGACAAAACTTTGATGAAGGAAAAAAGAGTGAAGCACATATTTTGTTCCCCTTGATTATGACATCATTTAATGTCTTTCAGTCTACAAATCTTAGTCTCACATATCAGCTTCTCAAAAGTTAAATTAAGCTATGTATGCTAAATTATCTCTTGAACAAATTTGTTGAATACCATGAAATAGTTGTGCTTCCACTTGTGATTGAATTCTTGTTTGGGATTTGTCTTTGTGTGGTTCAGGTAAATTTTCTGCATTATTCTAGTATCTTCATATTGGAGAAGAATTAAAAACTACTAATAGACTTACAAATAGGAAAGATAAAATGTAAGAATAAGGGGAGAAGATATATGGTTCAAAAGTCAAACATCCACTTTAATAATTTTATAACTCTCCTTTGAATGTTCACCATTTATTATGCACTAATAAGATTGCCTCGATTGAATTAAGATGTGACACTAAGAAATTTTTCGTTATTTTTCATGGGGTTTAAATGAATATTTTATTTATGTCAATCGAGCACACAACCATTAGGGAACTCAATGAATGTGCTTTATCCATATAAAATATCTTTAAAATCTTCTCTATATAAGTCAGTTGATAGATAAATATTCTATTAAGGCGATTATACAATACACGCCTTTATTTCTTTAATTCATTTAATAATATTTGAAGCTTTTTCAACAAATTTTCCCTAGAATTTTTATGGGGTTTGATTTTCTCATGTTGAATAAGAATTCAATTCTCATGTTGTATAGATAAAAAGCATGTAGGACTCATGTGTTAGAAAAAATTATATGTAGGACCCATGTCAGCACGAAAATCAAAAGGTGTGTAGGAAAATTTGAATTCTCATGTTGAATGAGAATTATAAAACGCAATTTTTATATGCTTCAAGCATTTTGAATCCTTATGGGATTTTCATATAAATTTCACTATTAATTTTACTATCAATCTAATATGAGCCATATAGTGTAAAATATGGTGCACCATGTGCTTGTAATAATGTTAAAGTGAAATTGAAGTCATGGTCTGATTGGATTTAAGATTCAAGTGGTGGAAAAATCAAAAGAAGTGATTTGAGATGCATGAACTTAGTTATAAGTCAATTTGGGGCTGCTATTTTAGAAAAATCATATCTAAAGCTATAGGACTCTAAATGAAGCGTGGTTTGTTGAAATTAAATTTACATGTGTCTACTATAACATATCAAAAATTCAGATCAATCGGAGTTGAAATGGAATTTTCGTGAATTAAATGGCACAGGATGTCAATGTTGTTAACAAAAATAGTGCATTTTGGCCATGTATAAATAATTGTGCAAATCAAGTGTTTAATTCATGGGCTATGTAAAAAAAGATCCTTAGGACATTTAATGATGATTGGTTAGTATTAGAACCAAAGAAAATGTACGAAATCTTATTTGGGTCTTGTATGTAGGTTTGGTTATATTAAAGTTTTGTAGTTAAGGTGGTGAGTAATAAGTAATAAATCTTGAAAATATTGGAAAATTGTCTATGACTTGTGTGGTGAGATGAATTAGTATTAATTATAATTTGATTGTACATAGGTTGAAGAACAAATTTTAGAAGCATTAGATTAATTCTTATGGTTCAAGTAAGCATTGGATTTGGGCTTCTACAGGTAAGCTCTTGGTTTAGGAATTTTCTCTTCATTGTTGTTCCACCATAGTCCAGTATGGATTATGGTTCAAATGTGTGTATGATTGATAGTGAGATATTTGGTATATGTGCATTCATGTGCATTCTTAAGCATTCATATAGACAAGTAAATTGATGTTGTGATGTGATGTATTATAATTCAAGCAATAAGTATACAAATGTTGTGTTGTGTTAATTTATTAAACATGAAGTACAAATGCTTATGTATCATTATCAGTGGAAAGTACAAACCTTTCGTATTATCATCAGGCAAGGAAGTATAAATATTATGTATTATCATCAGGCAGGGAAGTACAAATGCTTCCATATTATTATCAGTGGAGAAGTATAAATGCTTCTGTATTAATTCAGTGAGATAAAATGATACGATTGCATGTTGTATTATATGCTTTATATCTGACCTTTTATGCAAAAAGTCAACTCATGGGTGGAGACTACTTCATAAACCCAGAGTCTTATTAGGATTCTTTTCTCACCCCGTCATGGGGCTGTAATTTAAATTATAGGTACATCAGTAGCAGGAGAACCTTCAAAAGGAAAAGGACCAGTGCAGTGACAGAGGACTCAAGAGGAGTGGAAACTTAGTTGTTTTGAATGTCTGTGTAGACATGTTTTGCTAGTGCATGAAGTATATGATCATGCATTTTGATAGGAATGTGTTTGTGTAAGAACTCACACCATTAAATAATTAATTAAATAACATTACCGATGTCGGAGCATGGATTTAATAAAAATTATGCATAATTATGGTAAAATAATTATCTAAAAGGTCGAATAATGCTTAAGTCGATTTTCTGATGAAAAGTGCAGATGTCAGTTCTGCTTCGCGGTATAAAGGCGTACCGGTGAAGTATTCCGAAAAATCATAATAAAAATATAAATATTCCTAGAAAAATATCTAGGTTAATAATATCTAGTTTAGGGTAAAAATAATATGCAGTGATATCTGAACTAATACCGGCTATGTGTAAAATGTGTATCAGTGAAGTATCTCAAAAAATTAATGTAAAAATATTATAATTCCTAGAAAAATGCCTAGGTTAAGAATATAAAATTTTAGAGTTAAACGAAGAGAGAAACTAATTAAACTAATACTATTAATTTAAGTGAGTGCACCTATATATATCTATTGACACAAAGCCCTAGGTCAGTTTTTAGACCTTAAGTGTAACATCCCGTGTATATCCGGTTTGTTATCATGTCATCGTATTAAGCAGCGCTTAATTAAAACGCGGAACTAACTTTTTACTTTCAATTATGACGTCATTAATATTAACCAAGTTGATTACTTAATCACTTTTCAAAACATTGCCTGTATGTAAATTGTAGATAGACAACTATCTACACTGAATAATCTCATTAATATAATAAGTGTGTATCTAAATCACGGAACTACAACACGTAGTCCGGACCATAATCCTGATACAATTATACAACTCAATACTAAAATAAAACATAGTTAATCAATGTGGCATGGACAACCCTCATGCTCACCAAATAAGTCTCAACTCAAATAACATGATAATAAATAAATATAGAACATGTCAGCATCCAATCATAACAGCATAAGCATGCATAAACAGTCAACTAAGCTTCGCCCTCCTGCCGCCCGAGGTATCAACCCCCGAGGTACCTGAACCCGAAAATGTGCCCCAAACGTGGGTGAGATCTCTAAAAAGAAATCTCTGTAAGACAAGGGGTCCTCAAGGATTTCTCCACCTCAAGCTCACTTGCATGTGCAATATAAGTTCTAAAAGCCGTAAAACAATATAAGTTCCAAAATCAGTGCAATGCAGCAGAATAATCATGTCATGTGTGTCAACTATTCTACTAGCCAGAGAAATGCAGGATTTACATACGTCTATTACCTACAATCAATGCAAGACACCACTTGCACCCACCCACAGAATCACCCTATTGTATATCTCCTACATACTCAGGCTTACCGTCTAGGTGGAACAACACATGCATATCATAAGGCACTTGCACAAACAGCTCAACAGCATTTCAAAATCAATACATGTAAACACATCATGCATATAAACCATTTTCCCACGGGGTATGGTGGAACCAACAATAGCTAAACCGAGGACACGAAAGCTTACCTCGCAAGCTAACTATCCAATCAAGAGTCCAACCAAGTCCAAGGTCCACAAACAGCACTCACAATATGTTTTAGACCAACAATTATATCAATATTCATATACTAATAATTCAAGACATAACAACACGTTATCTGTAAGAACCTGCACCGCTAATTTAGGAAATTAAATAAATAAATATGATAATTAGAAAATAATTTCATAACTGACCCTAATTATTATGAGAAGACTTAAATAATTATGGTAATTGATTAATAATGTTGAAAGTCTCTTTTCTGACGAAATGTGCAGATATCGGTTCTGCCTCACGGTATAAATGCGTACCGATGAAGTATCCCGGAAAATTATAATAAGTACATGAATGTTCTTAGATAATATATAGGACTAGCATAACAAGTTTCAGGTCAAAATAATGAGAACTGGTGCCAGAACTGATACTGGCTAAGTAAAAGCGCGTACCAGAAAAGTAATGCAAAAAATAAAATAAAAAATATGACAAATCTTAGAAAAATGAGTAGGTTCAGAATCCTAAATTTGGGATTAAAATACTAAGCGTAGATATTAGTACTAATACTGTGTGTTTAAGACTTAAACCACTATAAATACTCACTTTGCACAAAACCCTAGGCCATATTGGCTTCCTACGTGAGTGTTCAGCTGCTGAGTGTCTTCCCTTGTGCTACCACCTTCTTCTTCCCCACCTTGTGAGCCAAGAGGCCACATTTCCTCTTGATTTCCTCATCAAATCCTCTAGTGTGAGTGTGCATTAGACTTGTGAGTGTGGAAGGTAGCCATTGTTGAGTGCTCAGCCACTGTTTGGTGAGGTTCTTAGGGCTGACTTCCTAACTAAGTAAGGAAGTCACCATTTCCTTGGTTGTGGGAGCTTCAAGGTGTGATCTTTGAAGAGAATGGACCTTGCTTGTGGAGTATTTTCGTACTCCCTTAAAGTCAGAACTATGGAGCTGACTTGTGAGCTCCAAGAGCATCATTCATCTCTATTTTAGAGCTTGGGATTGTGATTGTGCTGTGTGTGGGCTTTGAGCTTGTGTGGACTTGGCTTGGATTGATTGCTTAAGAGGTAAGCTTTCGTGTCCTCGGTTTAGCCTTTATTGGTTCCACTATACCTGTAAGAACCAGCACCGTTAATTAAGGAAGTTAATTAATTAATTAAGAGAAATTAGGAAATAATTCCATAATTGACCCTAATAATTATTATGAGGCTTTAATAATTATGGTAAGTGATCAATAATGCTGAAAGTCGCTTTTCTGACGAAAAGTGCAGATACCGGTTCTGCTCATCGGTATAAATGCGTACCGATGAAGTATCCTAGAAAATTATAATAAGTGCATGAATATTCCTAGAATATTATATAGGACTAGTAAAACAAGTTTCAAGTCAAAATAATGAGAACTAGTGCCAGAACTGATACTGGCTATGGAAAAGCGCGTACCGGAAAGGTGCTACGAAAAATAAAATAAAAATATGTTAAATCTTAGAAAAATGAGTAGGTTCAGATTCCAAAGTTTGGGATCAAAATGTTAAGCTTAGCGATTAGCGTTAATACTGTGTGTTTTATTGTAATTGGGCTATAAATAGGAAGCTGCACACAACCCTAGGCTGATTTGATCAGCTCTACGTGGGTGTGTGTGCCTCCATTTCTGAACCTTTGGTCTCTCCTCTTGTCGCCACCATCTTCCTTCATGAACTAGCCCAAGTGATCACCTTTCTCCACTCTTTCTTCATCTAAACACCAAAGCCTTGTGTGTGTGGGTCTTGTAAAGGTGTGGGAGTGTTTCCTTTTCTGATTTTGGCCTCCATGAGTGTTGTTTAGGGGCTGAGTTCATGAAACTTGTAGTGAGAGTCATGGTTCCTTTCTTGTGTGGCTTCAAGGTGTGATCTTTGTAAAGAAAGGACCCATCTTTGTGTACATTTTCGTGCACCTTATAGTCAGTACCTTTGGAGCTGATTGGAAAGCTCCAAGAGCATCCTCTTTTCTGTTTTGAGCTTTTGGGTAAGCACCCTCACTTGGATAATGAATTTTAGATGTTAAAGCTTGAGCCTTGGTATGTTAAATGAAGAAAATAAATAACCAAGATGATCATTAGCTTAAATGTGTTTAAAAATGCATGCTTGAATGTCTAGAAGTGTTAAAAGTTGAAGCTTGTAGGAAAAACTCTTGAAAAAATGCTTTTTTGGCATTCTGTCGCAAAATATCCCGATATTGGAAAACCAATATCCAGATATTGATATCCCAATATTGATATCCGGATATTGATATCCGGTTTCCTCTAGAAATATCCCGATATTGATATCCCGATATTCCTTTGGCAATATCCCGATATTTTGGTCTGGACAGCAACGAACCTGTTTTAGTAAAAATTCGATATCTTGCGCTACAGAGCTCCAAATCAAGTTCCGTTTGGACCTATGTGAAGATAACACATAGGGATACAACTCAGTAAAATTTCGTAGCCATTGGATAAGTGGTTTGATCGTAGTGTCATTTTGAAGTCGCATTTTGGTTGCTGGAAATTCCGGTTACAGCAGTCACTTTGCGTAAAACATAACTAGAGTTATACAACTCCGATTGAGGCGTATAATATGTCGTTGTAAAGATGGAGATGTCTAGTTTAACATATTAAAATATTATAATTTTTTGGTAAAGAGCTGCAATTAAATTTGTAAAAATGGTACACGCAGTTTAATGCTTAAGGCTTTGAGAAAAGCCTGCAGTAAACGAAAATGAGAAAGAAAACGTATTCCTTTTGGCATGAAATTATAGAGCATGAGTATTGATGATAATTCTGGTATAAACAGACTGTGATTGTGCTTTTTGGTGACCTTGAGCTAGCGTGGACTCTTGGCCTGGATAGTTAGCTTGCGAGGTAAGCTTTCTTGTCCTCGGTTTAGCCATTGTTGGTTCCACTATACCCCATGGGGAATGGTTTATATGCATGATGTGTTTTCATGCTTTGATGATTGAAATGCTTTTGAACTGTTATGTGTAAGCACCTTATAATATGCATGTGTTGTTCCACTTTGACAGTAAGCTTGAGTATGTAGCGTCATGCAAAATGGTGAGACTGGGGTGGATGCAAGTAGCGTCTTGCACTATTTGTAGGAGATCGACGTATATCCTGCATTTCTCTGGCCAGTAGATTATATTGACACACATGACATGGTTATCTATGCATTACACTAATTTTGGAACTTATATCTATTGTGTAGAATGTTTTAGAACTTATATTGCTTATGTAAGTGAGCTTGGGTGGAAAGATCCTTGAAAACCCCTTGTCTTACTGAGATTTCTTTTTAGAGATCTCACCCCACGTTTGGGGCACCATTTCAGGTTCAGATAGTGCGGGGGTTGAGACCTCTAGCGGCAGGAGGTCGGAGCTTAGCTGATTGATATTGCTGTTTACATGCTGCTTATGTTGGATGTTGGATTTTGTCTGTTGCTATTTTTGTTGTTAGCTTTATGATTATGTTGTGCTATTGAGACGTTGTTGGCTTTGTTGCCTTATTTGGTGAGCATAGGGATTGTCCATGCCGTATTGATTTGACTATGTCTTATTTTAGATTCGAGTTGTAATAATGTATCAGGATTATGTCCGGACTACGAGTTGTAGTTCTGTGATTTTAGATACTAACTGTTATTTATATATGAGGTATTTCAGTTAGTTGTCTCTTGCAATATCATACAGGAAATGTTTTATGAAAATTGATTAAGTAATCAACTTGGTTAAGAATAATGACATCATAATTGAAAAGAAAAAGATATTCTGCATTTTTAAATTAAGCGTGGCTTAATACGGTGACATGTTAACAAACCGGATGCATACAAGGTGTTACAATACCCCATGGAGGAATGGTTTATATGCATGATGTGTTTTCATGTATTGCTTTATTGAAATTCTTTTGAGCTGTTAAGTACAAATGCCTATGATATGTATGTGATGTTTCGCCTAGACGGGAAGGTGATCCTGTGGGCAGGTACGGCATGGGCGTGTACTATGTGGGTAACAGACGTGTGTAAATCCTGCATTTCTCTGGCCAGTAGAATAGTTGACACACATGACAAGATTATCTGCTGCATTGCACTGATTTGGAACTTATATTGTTAAACTGCTTTTAGAACTTATATTGCACATGTAAGTGAGCTTGGGGTTGAGAAATCCTTGAGGACCCCTTGCCTTACTGAGATTTCTGTTTAGAGATCTCACCTCACGTTCGGGGCGCTTATTACAGGTTCAGGTAACCCAATGGTTGAGACCTCTAGCGGCAGGAGGCCGGAGCTTAGTTGATTGATATACTTGTTGATTATGCTAATGTCCATGTTTAGTGATATACCTTATCCATTACCATGTTGTTTGTATTGAGAATTGATGAGTATGTTGTTTATCTAGTGAGCATGGGGATTGTCCATGCCACATTGATTTGACGTTGTTTAAGTTTAATTGAGTTGTATAACTATCAGGATCTGTCTGGTCTACGTGTGATAGTTCTGCGACTAGAGACACATTCAGTTATTTATTTAATGAGGTATTTCAGTTAGATGTTTAATTGCAATTTACATACAGGCAATGTTTTGAAAAAGAATTAAGTAATCAACTTGGTAATTGATAATGAAGTCATAATTGAACAGAAAAAGATATTCCACATTTTTAATGGCTTAATACGATGATATGATAACAAACCGGGTATACACAAGGTGTTACATTATCTTTTACGTTTCATGTCTTTAGGCTTCTCACAAAGCCATAAGCCCTTAATCACTTTGATTCTGAGTTAGTTAATTATTACAGAGGTTCAACATAGCCAATCATGGATCCATAAACCCATAATACAGTTCTGTCTCAACAGAACCGTCACTGTCTCGAAATTCTGAGAATATCCGGATATTTGTCAGGGGCATATCCGGATATCCATATCCGAATATCATATCTGGATATCCATATTCGGATATCACAAACCCCATATCCGGATATTAATATCTGGATATCATATCCGGATCCGGATATCACAAACCCCATATCTGGATATCAATATCCGGATATTTCGTGACAGAATGCAGTTTCTGCATTTCGCAAAGATATCACTTCAAGGTTGCATTTTTAACCCAATATTACGTCCAAGCATGCATTTTTATACACTTTTAGGTTCATGTTCATGTTGGTCACCTATTCAACTCATTAACATGTCAAGACTCAACCTTTAAACAAGGAAAACTCATGATCAAGGTAAGGAACATATCCAAGGCTTCAAAACAGAAGTTGGAAGTGCTCTTGGAGCTCTCTATGAAGCCCTAACAATCTGACTTTACAAAGCCACGAAAATGGTGATCAAGAATGGTTCTTTCTCCACAAAGTTAGCTCCTTGAAGCATCAACAACTCGTGAAATGGTTCCTACACCACCCCACACTCAGAGGCAATCCTCACACCCCAAGTCAGCAGCTACCACACTCCCAAGAATGTCTTTTCTCCCTCTCAATGCACACACTCAAGTGTTTACAAGACTAAGGAAGAAAATCAAAGAGAAAGGTGGATTTTTTGTTGAGTTTCAAGAGGGGAAGAGGGTGGCAATGAGGCTGATGAAGTTTCAGCAAATGGAGGCACGTAGGGTGTATGAAAATGCCCTAGAAATCTGTGTCATTAAGTATATATAGCGGTTTAAGTTAAAACACACTGTATTAGCACTAATAGCTACGCTTATCATTTTAATCTCAAACTTTGGATTATGGACCTAGCCATTTTTCTAAGATTTGTCATATTTTTATTTTATTTTTCGCAGCACTTTGCCGGTACGCGCTTTTACGTAGCCGGTATCAGTTCTGACACCAATTCTTATTATTTTGACTTGAAACTTGTTACACTAGTCCTATATATTATTCTAGTAATATATACATATTTTTCATAATTTTCCGGGATACTTCATTGGTACGCATTTATACCGTTAGGCAGAACCGGTATTTGCACTTTTCGTCAGAAAAACGACTTTCAACATAATTAATCACTTACTATAATTATTTAAGCCTTCTCATAATTATTAGAGTCAATTATAGAATTATCTCATCAATCTCATAATTAATTAATTTAATTTCCTAATTTAACGGTGCGGGTTCTTACACTAAGACTGATCCTCATGGCTTCCACCTCTCATTCTTCATGAAGACTTGAGCATTTTGCGTGAAACCCAGCCAAGAAGCTATCTTTCTCCATATTTTAATATTCCTTTACCATAGAATCATCATCAATCCTTGTAAAGCTTTAGTTTTGTGGGAGAAAAACTATGTCTAGAGAGTTTGAGCTTCTGTTTGCATAAGAGGGGGGCTGTCTACTTGAGTTTTGAGTGTGTGAACCATTATTACACTCTAGGGAGCTTCCAGAACTAAACTTTGTGAAGAAAGGACTTACCGTTGAGTGTGATTTTCGTGCACCACCAAGTCAGTAGCTTGGAGCATCGTCAAAGTCCTCAAAGCTTCCCTACTTTTCTATTTTCAAAGGTCCATATAGATAACTATAAATCATTCCCCTTGTATTTTCTTGAAAATGGCTTATTTTGTGAAGTAAAAAGAGGAAACCTTAATGATTCATGTAAAATACAGTATATCAATGTTTAATCATGTGGTTTGAACTTCTGTTGGATGAAAAATCAGACCTTGGACCCTTGGAAGCCATGGCTAATTATACAAAAAAATCAGTAAATTTCGTGTTATGTTCGCGTGGTAATCGATTACCCTCTACATGTTAATCGATTACCGTGTGGAGTAATTGATTACCCTGTACATGGTAATCAATTACCCTGTGAAGTAATCGATCACCTTCTTCCTGGTAATCAATTACCCTGTGCCCCAATTAGGGTATGATGCCCTAGGGAGTCAGTGTTACAGTTAAAAATATAAATACGAATAACAAAGAGGGTTAATATGCTATAATTATAGTTTTAGGAGAGACTTGAGTCACCAAACGATAAAGAAAACATTGTCCAATTGCTATAAGATTCGGGATTCTGACTGTTAATAATATTCTTGATATAAAACATATTGCAATTGTCAGATTGTGTGACTGTTGGTGTATCTGTGTATACCGAGCCTTTGGATAGGGATTTTGGCACTGCAGGTAAGCTTTCATGTCCTTGGTTTTACACATTGATGGTTCCACCAAACCTCATGGAAGGATGGTTTATATGCATGATGTATTTTTCTGAAAATATATCTATTTATATGATGAATATTGGATATGTTATTGAGCTGGATTATGATATAGTGCATTTGTTATATGTATATGTCGGGCCACATGCAAGATGGTAACTCCGTGTGTGAGGTGCATGGTGGACTCCTTGTACTATGGGTTGTAGACGTACGTAATGCCTACATTTTGTTCTCTAGCTAGTAGGATGCATACACACATGACATGAACTTATATTGCACATGTAAGTGAGCTTGGAGTGGAGAGATCCTTGAGGACCCCTTGTCTTACTGAGATTTCTTGTTAGAGATCTCACCCCGTGTGGGGCACATTTTCAGGTATATGTACTTCTGAGGTTAAGACCTCTGGAGGTGGGTTTCTGTGTTATCATATTTAGATATGTTTCTGCCTTGTTATTTTTATATGGCTATTGTACTTGAGACATGATTTGACTATGTTGTTTATTAGGTGAGCATGAGGGTTGTTCATGCCACATTTGAATAAGCTATTTTTATTTCAAACTAGAGATGTATTATTATATCAGGATTGGTCTGGCCTACGTGTTGTAGTTCCATGACTTGATACATTATTTATGTTATGAGGTTATTCAGTTTAGTTCTTTATTGTAATTTACATACAGGCAGTTTTTGAAAAAGATTCACTGAGTTATATGATAAAGTTCATAATTGGAATTTTTAGCTTCCGCATTTATATTGAGTTGTGTAACACCCCGTGTATACCCGATTTGTTATCATGTCATCGTATTAAGCTACGTTTAATTAAAATGCGGAATAAACTTTTTCTTTTCAATTATGACGTCATTATCATTTACCAAGTTAATTATTTAATCGTTTTTAAAATATTGCCTATATGTAATTTGCAATCAAACAACTAACTGAAATACCTCATATATTAAGTAACTGTGTCTCTAGTCACGGAACTACAACACGTAGACCGGACCATCCTGATAGTTTATACAACTCAAAACTACAAGCATAACTAACATCAATGTGGCATGGACAATCTCCATGCTCACCAAATATGGCAACAAAGCCCAACAGAGTCTCAAATCCAATAACATGATAATAAATGTAAAACATGTCAGCATCCAAGCATATCATCATAAAAGCATAAATCTCAACTCAGCTCTGGCCTCCTGCCGCCCGAGGTATTAACCCCCGAGGTACCTAATCTTGAAAAATGTGCCCCAAACGTGGGGTGAGATCTCTAAAAAGAAATCTCAGTAAGACAAGGGTCCTTAAGGACTCTTCCGCCCCAAGCTCACTTACAGGCATAATATAAGTTCAAAACACTAATTTCAATGCATGTTCATGTTAAGCATATATTTCATGACATTATAATCTCTTGCTCAACGAGCTAACATTTAAATCAGTAATCATGTGATGTATGCAAATGCGGTTCGACTGGCCAGGGAACAGGATAGGGATTATGCACGTCTGCAACTCGTCTAAACATAAGAGTCGCAGTCTTATGCCTTACACACCAGAGTCGTTGTCTGATTGTGTAAGTACACAACATCACTTCTATACACACATATTCACATATCTCAGGCATATATCAATGCATATAACGTTTTCATAAAAGCATACCATGCATATAAACCACCCTCCCATGAAGGTCGGTGGAACAAACAACAGATCATTCCGAGGACACGAAAGCTTACCTGTACCCGTATGCTCCTCTGACTCGAACTCGATATCACAAGGGTCCACACCACAAATAGAATTCAATGCACTCACAAATCTGGTTCAATGACCATCATAGTATCAATACACATATTCTAAAATTCCAAGGCAATCGGATATTATTTTCTTTTTCATTTCGATCCTGGAGATCCTTTCTAAGACATACCATTTAACTTATTTAATTTTAGATAATTATTATCTTATAAATATATATATATATAGCCACAAAATTATATTTATTTATTATATTAAATATATTTATATTATACTTATTTATTATATATAAATATATAATATAAATATGGGTTAAGTTACTCTCATGCAGCATAAGATAGAAAAATTTTCCTACTGACCCTTCGATATCCGTGCTTGCTTTTTCCTTTTTCTTTTTTCTTTTAAATCAATGGGGTCCACATATGTTGAGTCTATGACATAAGATACCTATCACCTACAACATAAGAATAATAATTCCCTATAAATATATATATATAATGTTTTCCAAGACGAAAATTTGTAAAAGACCAACATTTGTAAAAGCATGCTTTCTCTAACGATAACGACTCTGTCTCCCTGGGTATTCACATATATATATATATATATATATATATATATATATATATATATATATATATATATATTGTTAACTCCAGGGAGTCATTACCGAGGTTCAAGTTTACTTTTCTAACTCCCTTTTTCTAACTCCCTCAGTAATGACTCCCTGGAGCTAACAATATATATATATATATATATATATATATATATATATATATATATATATAAAACAACTTGAACCAACGTAAACAAGGCACTGATCGAATTCATGTAAAAAGATGCAAAATTTACAATTTGTAATCACGCAAACCAATAAAGCCAAAGTGACAAAACAAATGGCCATATACAGAGAAAGACAGGGCACAGTATGCGATATTTTTTTATTTTTTTATTTTAATTAACACTTTTTCGGTACGCATTTTTCACGCTGACAGTATTAGTTCTGACACCAGTTCTCATTATTTTGACTTCAAACTTGATATTTCAGTCCTAAATATTAATCTAGAAATATTCATGCATTTATTATAATTTTTCAGGATACTTCACTGGTACTCACTTATACCGCGAAGCAGAACCGGTATCTGCACTTTTTGTCAGAAAAGCAACTTTCAACATTATTAATCACTTACCATAATTATTTAAGCCTCTTAATAATTATTAGGGTCAATTATGGAATTATTTCCTAATTTCACACAATTAATTAATTAGTTTTCTTAATTAACGGTGCAGGTTCTTACAAGTTGCGTTTATTACCATTTATATGTTTAATACACCGAGTGCACATGGGGTATTACAGTCTGCCTATGTGTATTTTTATATTATACATACATGATCTCTATGTTTATGTTTTGTACACGGTAGATGTAATGTGAATGGCACTAAGCCATGTTTTTGTTGATGTACATTGGATATGGAATTGTCTGTTTTCAGGTACAAGGTTAAATGGTGGGATATAATCCCTGATTATCTAGTTTACAATCGTTATTTTGTCCAATAAATTATATATGAAAATGGTATAAATCATCGTATCCATATAGTCATTGGTCATTGATTATGATCACATGGAATTTAATTTGAAATTATGTACAGGTATGGGACTGTATAATTTATTGAAAAAAAGTATATAATATAAGTATAGCAAAGTGTAGGAATAAATTAAAAGGAAAAGTTGCATCGTGAAATTACATTGATAAATTGCGAAAATTTTAGTAAGTCTTCCGCTACGGTAATGACGTTCAATGCGTTTTTATACCATTAATAAGTTAACAGTCCAATTATTAAATGGGAGCGTTACAATAAAATTAGACATTACTTGATGAAAATAATGATGGATTTAGATTCAGAATGAAATTTGGAATGGATAAGTAATTTTTTGCAAAATTGATAAATAGTGATTTTTATCGAAGAAAATACTATCGGGTAATTTAGAAATGAGATTTAATGCTCTATGATTGGATATATGTTGAAAGAGGTATTTAGGATAAAAAAAATGATTAGTAAAATTATTCGGTGAATTTTGATTATTTTTGGGAAAACGTGTCGAAAATACATAACTAGGGATAAAATCATAATTTCACCAAATTACATAAAAATTTTATAATCATCTGTTAAAGAATATTTAATGGACTTTGGTGAATGTTAAAATTTTGATTAATTGAATGATTCATTAACTAATTGGTGATTAGTGAGTTAAATGAGTCGGTTAAGTGGAATTCCGTCTTATTTTAACTTATGTGGCAATCCAAGTGAATAAAGCCCTAATGAATAGTGATGTTGGTTCAAAAAAATCTGATTTCTCTCTTCCCTCCTTGCTGCCAAAGCTGAGCCCCTCCATGGAAGACACAAAATGATAGCTTGAAAATTGTAGTGGAACATCAAAGTTACTTAGGTTGATCTTGTGAGCATCTCTCCTCTTTTGAGTTTGTCTTGTGAGTGACTGTAAAAAGAGATCCTCTCCCTCATTATGGTGACGGTTTTGAACCCACGAAGGGTGGTCGGTGGCAATTTTGGACCATCGAGGGCTTGAACACTCTTGGGAAGTCTAGTAATTGATTTGTGGTAAGATTTCTTATTTCCATCTACTCTTGCTTATGGATCAAAAAAATTGACATAGATGATGTGTGATGATGGTTGAAGTAGTTAGAAGCATTGAATGACTATGTGGCTTTGATAATTATTGCTTGAATTGGTGTCTTGTTAATGAAAATCAAATAAAATTTTAAGGCCATAGGAATTTCTAACTTAGGAAAATTTTGTGAGATGAACATGAATTGCTTTTAAAACAAGTTATTGAAGAATTGTGTAATTGAATTGGTGGTTGTTTGAATCATAAATTGTAGAGTTATAGGAGAATGTAATACATGCCAATTGAGTGAAAATCTTTTGGGCTTTTGGTATACACCCCCAGCCATGGCCTTAAATTTGGGAAAGATTGTGCAAAATGTGTTTTGCCTTGATGAGTTGATTGTTCGAGTGTTGAATTAATTAGGGATGGACCTAAATGAGTACCTAGAAAAATCCCTTAGACCCCTCCTTGCATGTCCTTAGCCTTGTGAGAAAAAAATAGGGTAGAAATTGATGTTAATTTGTTGCGAAGGATTGGTGGTGTGCCATGTTGTCTTGTGATGCCATTGGAGGGTGGAGATTACTTGAATTGGATTGAAAACACAAAGGATGTAATTTAGGGTTCAATGGCCGAAATTAAGGTCTTGTGTAGCCTTATATTTTGTGCCTTGATTGTAACTTGTATTACAAGTTAATTGATAATCATGTGTGTGTGATCAATGTAGGTTGCCTCCCTCGGATCGGATCATAGTGGATTGAGTTTGGAGCTTCTTTTGGGTTCCCTTTGGTCCTTGACCAAAAGGATTTTGGTAAGAAATGACTTACTTTATTGCGTATTTAATTGTATAGCTAATTTAGTTATCATGTGGCACATTATGATTGTTGAAGAGCTAATTAACAAGCATCATTCAAAAAGAATCCAAGAGGCAACCCAAGTGTATGTCAAAGCAATGTAAATCAAAGTGTTTAAGTGTCAAGATCAAGAATCAAATTTCAAAGCATAGAGTTAAGTCCAAGACCACATTAGAATTTTCTTTTAGGACTTAGACCATGTATGTAAGGTTGTATAGTAAATAGTATTGCATGAGTCAAGTCATTCTTATCATTATTTAATCCAAAAGTGCTTTAAAACCTGGGTTTGATAGGTCAGAAATGAAGAAGAAGATTTTTAACACGATTTGAGCACACAAGGACTTTTACATAGTCTAATTATACATTCTCACATTGTTAAAATCCTTTTTGCACTAAAAGAAATATATTTCTGACACTGCATAGAGAAAAAGAACATGTGTTCTTTGATCCCTCAAAATTAGATGGAGACTATTTTAAGATGTTTTGAACCTGGCCTTAAACACATCCCCAAGTCCAATTACATGTGTACATAATGTTAAAAATGGTTTGGAATTGAATTCTTCATTTTGATATGTCATTTGTTATGATTTACACGTGTAAATAAGGACATTTACCATAGTAAATCATTCACTTAGTAAAACAGGGCATTTACTCTAATAAATGATGTTGAACAATTTACTCATGCAAGCTTCGATATTTACTCAAGTAAATACTTTCCATAAAAGTTTCAAATGGCTATATTTTATATGAAACATATAAATAATCATTTATAATGATTCTGTTAGGTCTGAAACTTTATTACAATATTTATTGAGCCATTATTACTACTCCTAACACATTTTTGCTCATTAATTACATCATTGATTGATCATCGCATACTTGAGATCATTCTTCTACTTTAAGTTATACACCCACTAGTCTACTGATAACTCTCTGGTGGAGAGTTATTTTTAGGCCTATATGTGATGATTTGGTGCCGTAATTATGCATAATTCTCTTGATTTTACATGATTATTGCATGAATTATATGTTTTCATGATTTGAATGAGAAATATGCTAAGTGTTGATATTTGAAGATAATTTGAGTGTTAGAGCCATTTATTGTCTTTGTTGTTTTATTGCAGGTCAGAGTTGTAGCGTTGAAAAGTAGATCTGAAGTATATTTGGAAAGATTTGGAGAAGATATGCAGCAGCGCCATGCTCTGTCTTAGATCATATTTGCAGCAAAACAGAGCTGTATCTTCAACCATATCTTTAGCAAAATAGAGTTGTATATTCAACCTTATCTTCAGCAAATAAGGAAAGAATCTTCAGCCAGATCACGATCAGAGTTGTATCTTCGACTGGGCAGAATCTTCAAGCAAGTTGTATCTTCAGCAAAACAGAGCAGTATGTTCAGCCATACCTAGAATAGATTTGAATATGATTTGTAATGGATTTGAAGAGCTAATTGGAGCCCAATTCATCAGAGTCTATAAAAAGAGAAAGCCTACACACATCAAACAGGTTGGAGAGTCTCCCTTTGAGGCTGATCAACCTCTCTTTTAGAGAGAAAGTGGGCTTTTGGAGGAGATCCAAGCCACGAAACACTTAGAGAAATTTTAAGGGTTTGTTGAGAGAGATCCAAAAGATCAGAGGGTGAGGCTAGGGTTTGATAGAGAGATCATTGAATCTGGTGGATCCTTGCACTATTTCGGCGGCTGAGATATGGTGGATGGTGGTGGAGCCCACGGTTGCTGCTAGAGTAGAGCTACAGCAACGCCCCTGTTTATTTTATTTTAGCTTTATGGAATCTTTATCCCTTTTTGTTGTTTCTTTCTATTCAAGTATGAGCTAAATTATTAGGATTGGGTGATAGAGTACCCTTATTGTGATGTAATCAGTTTGCCTAAACTTTGCTATATGATTGTCATTTTAGTTGTTTAATAAAGTGCTTATTTTATCTTTATTCTTGTTGACTTATCGAGAGAGAGAGAGAGCTACAAGATACTTAGGGTTTAGGCTATAGACATATAGGTGAACTCAGAAAGTTATTAAGCATTGTGGTTTAACTAATTTAATTGGTTAATCATGGATAGAGAGATCATTCACACCACAAAATCACATGGAACTTGCACTTAATGGATTTATAACTATGTTGGCCATAGAGATATAGGAACTAGTATACATTTACTGTTGGTGAGAACCCTTGCATGCATGAGTGTTCTGATTACTGATTGGATAATTGCTATAGCATTGCTACTACATTCTAGTGAAATTGCAATATTGGAAAAATTGATCTCAATCTACTTTGTTACTTGACTTCTCTATTCTTGAGTGCACTCTTAGTTTATTTTTACTTTGCTTTTAGTTATTAGTTAGTAGTTAGTATTACTTTAGTCCTTAGTTCTTAATTCACAAAACATTTATAAATATTGTTACTTTTATTGCTTCACATTGATCCCAACTTTATAGTTTTCTTCATGGGAACGATATCTGGACTCACATCCACTTTATTACTTGTTGACACGTGCATTTGCGTTTGTGTGATTGATAAAAAGGTTACACAATTGCACAACATCTGTGATCAATTTGTATTATATGCACGAGAGTGCTTAGATTGTCCAAATACACTTCTTCCTTACGTGATTTTTTGTTAAGGTTAGTGAGACCTTAAGTGTTGGAAAGGTATCCCATTGCCTTAGAAATTTGGGTGGAATTGTTAGGTGTTCAAGAACCATAATCTTGGTGGCTATAATGATTTGCCAAGCACCCTTAAAGTTTGATGTATAGTTATAAATAAACCAGGATAAATTAAGTTTGTATTCTTTCTATCATTTACCTACTTTACATAAGCATTCTTAGCATACTTAATCACATTTAGCTTCTAACTATTGATCATTATTTGCTTGTCTTAGTTATTATCCATCACCATTTACTTATCTTAAATCAAATCATCTCAAAAAATTGTTTTTATAAAAAAAGCAAATCAATTTGCTAAAAGACTTTTAAAACTCATTTTGTTCTTTCCCTCTTGAGTTTTGTACTTGTCCAACAAAATAAGATTACGATAAATTACAGCTATATAAATTCTTTTTAAGACGAATCAAGCTACCATGTATAATTGCATTAAAAAAGTTTGGTTAACACAAGAGATATCTTAGAAGTATAACTCTTCATAGTAGTTACTTGTGCCGCAATAGTTGTGGTGCCTCGCCGCAAGAAACCGCGCCGCGTCGCATCGGAACGCAATAACGGCCATTGTAGTCGCATTTGTAGCCAAATCGCTACCATATTGCTGTCATAAGAGAAAATGTCAACTTTGTCCTAAATTTAAATGTGTAATAGAACATTTTTAAGGATTTTTTAGTCTATCTGCGTCTTTCTCTGTCACTTTTACTATCTCTTCCTTTAAAAATTATTTCTTTTTGTCATTATTTCTGTCATATATCTATTCCACAACCGTAATCCGCTATAGCACTATAGCATTTTTCAAGGTTGGCCGCTGATATGCCTCCAGCATATATATGATTTTAAGCCAAAAAGAGAAAGAATCTTGATCGATCTTGGATAAAAAAGGGTTATAATTGTTATTAAATTGATAAATCTCAATCAGATATCTTGTCAGTGATTTTATTATATTTTTGTAGGAAAATCTTCAACTTATCTCAGAATTGTATCAGAAAGATTGGACCAAGATATATGATGAAGATTTGATCCAGATATATGATGAAGATTTGATCAAGATTTCTAAGCAAGGCCCAAACTCTATAAATAGAGACTCAGACCTCAGAGACAAAGAATCTTTGGCTGGAGAGAATTCTTGGAGGCTCCCGCTGGAGATCAGGATTCCGACGGAGTTGAAGACCGAAGATCATTGATCTTTCTTCTTCTTCTCCTTCTTTTTCTTTATTGCTTTATGAATTCTTTTTATTATTTTAATTTGTTTAAGCCAGCTATGTCTGGCTAGTTTTTTTTTGTAGTTGGGATCACAGACCCAATGTGAATCCTTTATATTTTCTATATTGTTTTTATAATTTAATTAGTTAGTTAGTTTTATTCTACCTGTGTTAATTTTTTCATATCCTGTTTAGAATTGGACACTCTAAATTATAGGATTTTGAGGGTTAGAATTCACAATAGACATATTGGGGTTTTAATCTGGACAAGGATAGAATAACAATTTGTGTATGATCTAGACATAGGCTTACATAGATTGCAGACTCATAATTCATTTGCTTAATGCTTGATTCAAGAGGAATTACTAAGACATTAAGATTCTAATTGGGTTAAAGGGTTGAAATCACTAAGACATTAGGGTTCAACTATTTTATAGGAAAATAATGAATTGTCTGAGCAAACCAATTAATTAATTATAAAATACAATATAGGAATATAAGGGAGGATGGGAGGTGAAGTGTATCCTGACTACATCCTTTTTACAAATTTCTGTCAATATTTTATTACGTTCTTGATTAATTCTTGTATGCGTTCAAATTTAATTGTTATTAATTTTTTGTTTTAAATTTAATTGTTTTAAAATTCTGTTTTGAAATTCCAAATCAATTACTCAACCAAATTTTCTCTTTCAACTTACGGGGAATAGTTAAGCTAGTATTTGGTGATTAATCCTCGTGGGAACGATACTCTACTTATCACTTTATTACTTGAAACGAACGGTATAGTTGCCGATTTCGTAACAACCGCGACATGCCGCAATCCGCATTTGATAACTTTTTAATATAGGAAGTTATAATAATTTATTAATTTATCATTGAATAATTGTATAGAAAATTTTACAGATAATGTATCCAATTTAGATGATAAAAAATAAGGCTAAACTTATCTCATGTTACATAAGAGAGTATGTCTGAGATAAATTTGATGTGAATCCCAATTAAAAAAAAAAAAAAAGATGGGACCCACATTGATTTTGTCTCACCCACATAAGATAAGCTATTTCCTTTAATATAAGATTAGTTTAACACTAAAAAATATGAATGGATAAAATAATATTGAAAGAGCTATTTTATTTTATTTTGGTAAATAGAAAGAGCTGCCTTTGATCTAGGTCCGGCGATGCTCCAATAGGATTGAAACTATAAGATAATTTACATTTTAATAATATTTTATTTACAATACTTTGGAGAATAATTGCAGCCTGTAGTACTGGTTCAACCAAAAAATTTATTTGAGTTTTTTTTTCTTCAAAATTTACTGTAGTTTTACTTGACTTGGATTTATATATATATATATAAAAGAAGGAAAAAATATTTCTGCAGTTATTGCAGATAAGTTATCTGCTTTTATTCCCAAAACGACGTCGTTTTGGTATTGAAATCTTAAAAAATTATAAATATTTACCTATATATATATATAGATAAATATTTCTACAGCCACTTTAGATAAGATTATCTGCAGCTACCCCAAAAACTACGTTGTTTTGATTAATGAAAGATGTTTCTGTAATTTTAGGTGAATTAAGGAAATGTGTTTTCGTAATTTTGTTTATTTTTTATCATATATATTTTTACTGAAACTCGCTTCATTAATTCACCTAAAATTATAGAAACATTTTTCATTTATCAAAACAACGTAATTTTTGGGGTAGCTGTAAATAACCATATCTAATGACAAATATATTTTTTAACCTACGAGCATTCTTTTATATTTTTTTCACAAATTTACATAATTATTATTCTTTAAAATATTATATGAGTATTTAAAATTAATTTTAAGACATAATGGTAAATTGAAAAAAAAATATAATTAAAAAATAAAAAAAATTAGTAAAATATAACAATTACCATTCTATATAAAAACAAAGTTATATTATAAAGCATAAACTCATTCTTAATTAATTGCCTTGTTTTGGGAACCTGGTGAGAAACAATATCAATAGACTTGACATTATATTATAAACTAAAATCTTAAGTATTAAGTATATAAATTTTTTCATCATTTTATATCTCACTCACTTTATTCACTCAAATTTCACTCATAATTCCGGTAACAAATCGCATCTTCATTTTTACTTTAAATTTCACTCACAATTTAATTTTCAACATGTTTTAACCCACATAATGGGTCGTATAGGCTCTTGAAGATTATGAAATTATCAAATAAAAGGTAAATTTCTCTATAAATAAAGGATCAAATCTCATGGGTTTTGACACACTAACTTCTTTTATTGTCATTGTGCACACGTATCATCTTGGTTTCCAATCCAAGACTGTTTTATGTGCATAGATTTGCCACCACCTACAAGTATCTCCTCTGTAAACAAAAATAACTCACAAAATCTATGATAATGAGTTAATGACGACCCTCTTGCATCAAACAAAATAACTATTACCTATTTTTTTGGCGTGTCCCTCATAAGGTATGGATTTTTTATAATTCTAATAGTCTATGCCTCTTATATATACTATTCGAGTTATAGTTATTTCTTGTAACTTCGGTATTAGACCTATATATAGTAACTCCAGATACTCGATTGATCAAAAAATCCACGAATCACAGCTCTGCCCAACCTCGACGCAATACTGATGGCTGTTAGGTTGCCATCTGTACATTTGCTATTAAAACATATACTATATAGAGGGTCTAATTATCTTCCTTTATATGTGGCTACCATTGGTGAATATCATAATGGCTGTAAAGTCATATAGGTTAATATATATCAATATACAGTCATATATTCACGCTCAGCACATTAACAAGACTTTTAGGCCATATTAACCAACATTATTTTTAATATTATTATAATATTTTATTTTAAATAAAAAAATCTAATGTCTACTTTTAATGAAGTAAGGATCTAGAACAAATTATCATGTTATTAGTTTACTTACAGGTGGTCTAAGAAGGCCAAATAAGCAGAATAATTAGGTGACTCAACATCACATCTTAATTCTAAAATCTTAAACAATAAGTTTATAAATCATTTCACTTATATCATTCTCATTGAGTTCAATTATAACTAATATATATGAGACTTTTGTTTGGTAGACTAACTAATATGAGATTTTATCATATCAGTCACATTTGAATTCCCATGAAATTATTATTAAGCACATAAATTTATTGGTATGGGTTGTTCCAACTTAACTGATGATTTCGAGTTAAAATCCTGAGTACTTATGTGTATTAAAAATATTATAAAAAGAATTTTATTGTCCTTGTATTATTGCCCGATTATACTCAATTAATTTGGAATAATTGTGTTGTTGATGTTGATTTCTGGTTCATTAATTAATCGACTAGTTTAAGATGAATTGATGAATAACAAATAAATAAATAAAAAATCCCAAGAAATTCTTATTATTATTGTGATTGTTAAATGCCTAACACCTTTATAAATTAAAAATAATTTCGATTCATGCACCCACACACAAAAAAATTGGATGTCCGTTTATTTGATATCCTTCTAAAGGGAAACAGCAACTAAAAGCATATCTGAAAAGCAACGTCAGCATTTCACAATGTTATGCACACGGATCCTTAATTCTCTTATAAAGCCCCTCGACCACACTCTCATTCTCACACCATATTTTATATAAGTTCTTCTTCAATCTTCCTCTTACTACCACCATCACCTCCTTTTCTTCCTTCACCACATACCACAAACCAAACCCGAAATAATGGTGAAGTTCTCAAAGGAACTCGAAGCTCAAATAATACCAGAATGGAAGGAAGCCTTTGTCAACTACAAGCAGCTCAAGAAACAGATAAAAAAGATTAAACTCGCAAAAGTTCCAAAGAAAGAACAAGCACCCGAAGTTGAATTTGGTCGTTCCATTTTTGATTCATTTCGCTTCATAACCAACAAGTTCTTCAGTTCGGACAATGATAAATCAGATATCATTCAGGTAAAGTAGTAAAAATGGTTTGGAATCTTTTTTTTTTTCCTTTTTTCTTTTTCGGGTGGCATTTGGCTCATTTTTTTGGTTGTTCTGGTAAAATATGTGTATGTTTAGGGACATGTCCTAAAACCTTTTGCGTGTGTCTATGGTTTTCTGTGTTTTTTTTGTCTTGTAGTGTTTCCGAGAATTTCTGAAAGTCATGTTGCAATAATACTCTTTTCTAGGATATAGTTTTTTGTGTTCCGTTCACAAACTCGTAAACAACCTTCTTCCAAACTTCGAAAAAGGTTTCACTTTGAGATTAGAGACACTCAAGTCGTGTGTTTCTCAACCAAGGATTTGAAATTACGTTTACATAATAGCCACGTTAATTATAGTTAATATGAACCACGGAAACATAATGCGATTACAAATGTTCAATCTTTTGGTAGCACTAGCACACGACAGTATAAAACTTTCGCTCTATGGTCCAATCAAATAAATATATATCTCACGATGAATCTAAACAATTCCTCATGTTTTGTAAACAAAAAAAAATAATATGCATGAGATTGAAAATATTTCATATTTAAATTTTGATTATATATATTTTGGTTCGAGTGCTGTTGGACTCATAAAAGACGACTCTCCTTTGTTAATTTTTTTTTTTTTTAATCTTCATGATTCAAACTTAACATTTCTTATTAAAGAGAATACGCCACTTACCACTTGAAATAATAGTTGGTGGTTTTTTAATATTTTTTTTTTTTCCAAGTGAGGAAGGAGTGAGTAAAATATATAATAGTCAAAAAGATGAAACAAGAATGTGGAGAATGTGAGGCTCTAAAGAGAGCTTAGTGGCCTTTTTTTATTATGAAACTCCTTTCTTCTTTTCTTTTCCATTATGGAATAACTCATTCTTTCACGAAAGCAAGGGGAAACGGTTTTGGTTGTTAGTGAGAGTTACTATTATTCACATATCATATCACGAAACCATTGTGCCAGTAGAGAAAAAAGAAACAAAAAAACGTGTAGAACAATTAACGTAAAATTAAATTAAATAATTGAAAAAAAATGAGTGCTTGAAATGAAATTATTTAAGGGTAGCTATATATACAAGGGTTCGTGTTTCCTGCAACCGTTTTTAACTATGTACTAAGAGTAGTATATAGTTATAATATTAAAATTATTTTTGCTTTCTCCTCCACGTTAGCAACTTTAATATTTTCATTATTTACTACCTTTAATACATAGTTAAAAAACGGTTGGAGGACCAAAAAAACTCATTCCTACAACATAATACTTATGTTTCCCTATATATAAGTATTGATATGAATTTTGTGTCGCAGGTGAAGAGGAAAACGATGGGAGACAGCGAAGAAGAATTGTATGAAACAGAACTTTCACAATTGTTTTCGGAAGAGGATGAAGTACATGTGTTTTTTGCAAAACTGGATGAAGAGCTTAACAAAGTGAACCAATTCTACAAGAAACAAGAGATTGAGTTTCTTGATAGAGGAGAAACACTCATCAAGCAGCTTCAAATCTTGCTAGACCTTAAGCAACTTTTCGGTAACCGCCGCCGGAAAAATCCTCCGTCGTCAAAAGCTTCCAATTATGGCATTTTCCCTCATTCTCCAAGCCAGGGTTCAACTTGCTCCGGTAGGTCCCTTATTTATTTATTATTTATTTTCTTATTAAATATAAAAAAAATCTAGTACAATAATAAATTTATTCAATTACAAATTCGAATCGAGAAAAAAGTCTCTTTATAAATATATAAGAGTAAGACTGTACGGTTAAACAATAAAAAACTAATTAGACAAATGATTTTTTTTTAAGATATAAAAAATTAACAGAAATTTTTAGTAAATAGAAGATTTTCCCCTTGATTTTTTTCTAACTTTTTTCTAATGTGTTATTATGATAAAATTATTAATAAATTATTTTCATGAGTGGTGTCACTATACAAAATCGGATCTTTGGTATGCGCACAAGAAAACATGTTGTCAACTCATGTCTCTTTCTGATTTAGTGCGGCGTATGAAAATTGTATTTTTATGCTTGTGAGCTACAGTGTGAAGCAATGTCAGCATGACACGTGGCGCACTATGTAATAAATTATTCTATAGAAGGGAAGAACATAAATTTCTTCATTTGTTTTGATTTATGTTTTTTTCCTCCATGCATGTATTTATTTGTGCAGACAGTTTTGGAGAATCGGAAGAAACTAATTCAGAAATTTCACAAATGGATGAAGTAATTACAACATTGGAAAAAAATGGTGTAAGTTTTGTGAATTCAGCAACGAGGATGAAAACAAAGAAGGGAAAGAATAAGATGGCAATGAGAATTGATATTCCTGCCACCACACCAACAAAGGCAAGCACGGCTGTTACTTCCATGATATGGGAGGATTTAGTGAATAGTCCTACAAAAGAAGGGTATGGATTCATTAACAAGAGAAAAGTTCAATATGCTGAAAAAATGATTAGAAGTGCATTTGTAGAGCTCTACAAGGGTCTTGGCCTTCTCAAAACTTACAGGTTATTATTTATTTAATTATATTTTCATTTTTATTATTATCATTATTATAATTATTGGAATGAATATATATTGCTTTTATAATTATATGTAGTGGTGTAACATAGAAAGCATGGGTAGGAAGGAACATAATGTTGATTTGTGGAGTATGTTAGCCTAGAATTAGAATTAAGGATAAGGATTAAATTAATGAGGCTAAGATTAGTGTGGAGTTGCATGGAGGTACATAACGGTACGTAAGATTTTTTGGTAGATGTAGTAAATTATGAAGGTTTGGTGTGATTCTTAGGTTATATGGGCCAAGACGTTTCTCTAGGATCAACGACAAAAATTGTGAACTGTCACCCCCTTTGATCCAATCATGCCTCAAATAATGGTGAACAAATCCAAATTGGACATCTTTCTTTCTGTCATGTTTATAGTTTGACCTTTTCTTATTTCAATTCCTTCCAATATTAGATATCCTTTCGAGTTCTTATTTATTATTATTTTCATATTCTTATATATTAGTAATATACATGTCCTCCATACCTAATAATTCCACCATTTATGCTAAAACCCCTTTTTTCTATTAAAATAAAAAAACATTTAACTATAATTTCTGATTAAACACACCAATAAAACTTCAAAAATTAATTGGCAAAAAAGCAAGCGTTTTGAAAAAAGTTGGTGGAAGAAAAAGAAGGTGCATATATAAAACACTGCTTCTTTTGTTCAACAACTTTACACATGAAGAAACATGTGGCATGCTAAGATGCAATTAAAATGTGAAACTTTCTTCGGGAGAAAGAATAATTACGTATTAATTCCAAATAGCTTCATTCCTTTTTCTTTTTCTTTTTTCAGTTTCCAAAAAAAAAAAAAAAAGACTTTTTTTTTTTCATTCCTTTACGTAAAATTTGTATGTTTCCCTGGATGCTGAATTCTTGCCCACTTACTCAAAGTGCCTTTTTTTCATGACTGGCCAATTTCTAACCGTATTATCACTTTGTTCCAGCTCACTAAATATGGTTGCATTTTCCAAGATACTGAAGAAATTTGACAAGGTATGGCTTCAAATATCTCTATATATACCTCATTTCACATGACACTTATATATACCTCATTTCACATGACACTTCATGTACAACTAGGAATATGCAAAAGTACAATGAGGAATTTGAGATTTTCTTTTTTGTTCCCAGTGTGCATATATAACTCCTGCTTTTAGGTGTTAATTAATATACTTTGAAAGAGTAAAAGACAAATGAAATTGAAGTACACATTATTCACCATGCATGTTTCAAACTAACTAGCAAATGAAGGGTATGTTCCTCACGTGAAGGTCATGAGAGTCTTAACAACTATCACAACATACGTCATGATATCATATTTCCAAACCCAGCTATATATTATTCACACAATGCATGACCTAAAATATAGTGCCAAAACATGTTACAAACACCCCCACACACACACAAAACAAAACCAAATCCTCTTTATAGTTATTGGCTAACTTATTATGTTTAAATTATTGGGTGTTGTACTGCTTCTTCATAATGCATATAGTCCTATGTATTAGATATATAATAGTGGGAGGGTTTGGCACAATATATCAACATAACATAATTTATATGGTAAGTATGAGTACATGAGAAAGGCGTGTAGCTCTTAAATATTCAATTATTTTGCTAGTGGACATTTCAGGGTGGCATTCTTATTTTTTAGACACAATACAGAGATCGTGCTACTACTTTACCAGCATTACCCGTTTTAAAATATCTCGATATTCTTTTTTGCTTAAAGTCGATCGTCACTACTTTCCAATTTGAAAAAAAAAATCTAAAAAAATAAAAGGAATCGCCCATTTTTAATTAATTTGCAATTTAAATATCTTGCATTATCACAGTGGAAATTAAATATTTCTAATATTATTCATTAATTTAATTTTAATACACTATTAGTATAAATGTCTTATACTTACATCTAATAATATGTTATCACATCATTTGATAAATTTGACATCTCATCTAATTATTAACATATTCAAATGCATTAACTGTTATCAGGACATTATCATAATTATATTTTATAGTATATCCTTGGGTAAAAACTATAGTACATACATGTTCCGCTATACTGATAAATCCACATGATAATTTAAAGTTAAACTTTTATACTCTTGTCAAATTTTGCTTATCTCATAATTGTCACGTGATTTTATGATGATTAATAATTACATATAAACTATATTTAATTCACCTCCTTAGCACTGATACGTAATATAATTTATATCTGCTATGAACTGTTCATTAATTTATCATTTAATTATAATCTTTTAACTAAATTGAATTCCTATGATAATATATATATGAACAAAAATCATATCGCCATTTGATCAGGTGTCTTGCCAGAAGACTTCTGCAAATTATTTAAAAGAAGTGAAGAAATCAAACTTCGTTAGTTCTGACAAGGTATGCTAGTTTTCTTAACTTTTCATTTTATTTTTTATTTTTTAAAAATCATATATTTTAAAAGCAAGTGAAAAGAAACAAACATGTATATATATCAACTTTTAATTAAGTACCTTTTGATTTTGGAGAATGGGTTATACTATGTCGCCTTCTAATAAGTGGTGGTTATTTGCATTATAATATTTTGATTGAAGGTTGTTAGACTAATGGACGAAGTGGAATCCATATTCACAAAGCACTTCGCCAACGATGATAGGAAAAAGGCTATGAAGTTTTTAAGACCCCAACAGCAAAAAGGTTCTCACATGATCACGTTCCTTGTCGGTAATGCCCCTCTCTCCCTCTCTCTCTCTCTCTCTTAATTAAGTCCTAACCTGCCCTTAATAACTTCAACCATTAACGTATATTTGTGAATATTTAACAAAAAGTAAAGAGTGTCCATTATATACATATAATCTATGCCTAATGACAGCACCATCACTTCAAAGTGTAACGCAATATCTAATGTGATTACCACATAAGCCAACACATAAATCAAATAAAATTTAATGTGTGCTACCAGCCAGTGGCCACTAATTAAGTATGGTGAGCCCACTATGCTTATAGATCAAATTGTATCTTTACTTTTTTATTTTTGATAAGTAAATAAATTTTTTTCTCTCTCTTATTATTAACACTTCATTAATGTTTTTTTGTTACTGCCTCTGCAGGGTTATGTACGGGTTGTTCTGTATCCTTGTTTTGTGTATACGCAATCTTGGCCCATTTGTGTGGTATATTCTCTCCTAGCTCAGAGCCAGCTTACGTGGACGCAGTTTACCCTGTTTTCAGGTGCTACATCTCATAGTTTATAGGTTAATTTATTTATTTTTTAATATTATTTATTGGTTCATCAATCAATCAATTAGTTCGATTTGAGCCGATAGGACCATATGGACAGCAAAACTTATTTTAACACAATTACATTTTCAGGGACTTAAACTTGAGACCACCGGTTAAGTTGTCAATTACATAACTTATGTCATTCTAATTAATACTATTCAATATCCTAATTATAATTTAATCAAAATAATTTAAATATATCGAATAAGGCTCTGAGGTACAAAACATGTGAGTATCATAAATCAGTGAAGTAGAGAAAACAATATGAATGGACTCTTACTAATTTACTCTACTAGATGCCAAGATATTATTACACATGTGCCAAGATCTTCTTGATATGGGTGAAGATGAGATACAAAGTTGTCCCAAGTTTTAATTTCACCAAAAATCATCTTTCTTTTTTTTTTTATGTAGGATATTTTGACTACCAATTTTTTCTACTACCACTCTAATCACCATTGGATTAAAAGTTATTTTTCTTTTCTCTCTCTTCATTCAACTTTTTCTCTAATCCAATGGTGATTAGAGTGGTAGTAGAAAAAATTGGTAGTCAAAATATCCTAACCCTTTTTTTTTTTACTCACCTTTGTAATTATAAACCATTAAATTGCACATAAATCAATAAAACAAGCACACACACCTATACTATAACTGAACTAATGGTTACAATGATCTTATGCAGTGTGTTTGCATTGTTAAGCCTACACTTGTTAATGTATGGATGTAACCTGTACATGTGGAGGGGTACAAGAATCAACCAGAATTTCATCTTTGAATTTTCACCAAGCACAGCATTAAAGCACAGAGATGCATTTCTGATGAGCACCACCTTCATTAGTGCTGTGTTTGGGGCAATGGTGATACATTTGGTTCTAAGGGCTACAGGATTTGCTCCTACCCAAGTTGATGCCATACCCGGAATTCTTCTTCTGGTTAGTCTATTGCATGATTATTACTTTTCTTTGTTACTTCAAAGGATAAAATATCTTAGTTTGCTTCAAATTCAAGAAAGTGATTTATAATAGCATTTTTAGTATTCAAGTTAAATCTTTGTGCTGATTATGAACTGTTATTCTCAGTTTTTCATAGTTCTGCTCATTTGGCCATTTGACATTTTGTATCGACCAACTCGCTTCTGCTTCATCCGTATTATTCGTAGCATCATCTGCTCTCCATTCTATAAGGTAAATTTCTTTCATATATCCCTTGAAACAATTGTATACATTGGTATGTCATTCATGTAGTCATGTAGAAAATTGAAATTATCATTTTATAAGATAAACATTAAATATATATTAGGTAAGAATCATTTTATACCGGTGTAACTTACACTTTGAATCTTGATTGTTTATCCTATTTATATATAACGGTTCTCATTTATAAATTTGAGCCGTTAGATACAAGCAAATCAATGATCAAGATTTGATTTAAGACTTCTTATTCTTATACCGGTGTAAGAATATCCTGCCTTATATATATATATATACATATAGAGGTAGGATCCTTTGACACCAGTGTCAAATTTGAAATTTGACACCTCATCTGAGAGTCGTTAGATCAAAAAAGATCAACGATTCTGATTTGTAAATATGTGACACCATTGATCTTTTTTGATCTAACGGCTCTCATATGAGGGTGTCGAATTTCAAATTTGACACTGGTGTCAAAGGATCCTACCACATATATATATATATATATATATATATATATATATATATATATATACCTTGAAACAACAGGTTACATTGATATCCTACAGATATAGTCATGTTGAAAATTGAACATATCATTGTTTAATTTAATTTATCATTCTTACAGGTTCTGTTTGTACACGTTTTCATGGCTGACCAACTAACCAGCCAGGTGATCCTATAAGACAAGTTTATTCTATTTCTTTCCTTTGTTTCTCTATGCTTCTCATTATGAATCCTAATAAATCTTATGCTACGATTACAGATTCCATTGCTAAGGCACCTGGGATTAACAGGGTGTAACATTTTGGCTGGAGTTTTCAAAACACACCATCCTAAGGCCTGTCATTCAGGAACGCTATACACAGAAATAATCTATATTATCTCATTTTTGCCATATTTTTGGCGTGCATTGCAGGTATGCTTTTGTTGCTGATAATTTAGATTTCATATTAACATAGCAATGTGGGAAACTAATCAACTGCTTCAAGAATTGTGGATATGGTTATAATATCATCAGCTAACACATGCTATTTGAACATTATTACCAGTGTGCAAGAAAGTGGTTTGATGCTGGTGAAGTTGCCAATTTGGCTAACATGGGAAAGTATATTTCAGCAATGGTTGCAGCCTGGGCTAGACTAACCTATAATAATAGGCATGATAGCAATCTATGGTTTGCTATAGCCTTAATCACTTCTGTGGTGGCCACATTTTATCAATTGTACTGGGATTTTGTCAAGGACTGGGGTTTTTTTAATCCAAACTCCAGAAACCCATTGCTCAGAGATGATTTAATTCTAAAGAATAAAAGCATATACTACATGTCTATGGTAAGTTATTCTCTTTACCTAATTCTGATCTAAATGTTGCAATCATAAATTAGTATTTTAATCCAAAAAAGGAATATTGGATTTCAGGGATTAAATGTTGTCCTAAGAGTGACTTGGGTGCAGACTGTAATATATATCAGAAGAAAGGGGCCTGCTCAAACAAAGCTACTAGACTTTGTGTTAGCTTCACTTGAGGTTATTCGACGAGGGCATTGGAATTTCTACAGGTACTTTCTCAAACATGTCATTTTCATTTTTTCAGAATGCCCTTTTTTTTCTATTTTTCTTTTTTCGTAAATCCGAATACCCTTGTTTGAGTACATCAATTTCATTTAGTAAGGACTATAAAATGCCTTGCTCCAATATCACAATCTGTTAGTATAATAATAAAATGATTAGAAAATGACAGAAGAAATAATAGAACTCTTAACTACTTGATTATAAAGGTTTTGACATTATGTTAAAATCATGTAACCTTTAAACTCTAAGCTTTTTGATGTTGAGGAATTCAAGTGAGAGTGATTGAGTGAAAAATTTTCATATTGGTTAAGAATGAATTAAGTGAGCACCATATAAGTGGACAGATCCATGCACCTAATGCCTTAAGGTTTTGAGTTTGATTGTGGTGTTCCGAGCTCACTTAATGTTACTGCTCACTTGGTTCATGATTGACGATTTCTCCCCGTTATGAGCTCCTTATGCACGGCCCAACACTTTTAGGATGATTTTTTTTTCTTTTTTTTCTTGACAGTAGTGAAATGGTGAAACTGAACAATTTCTGTGTGAACAGGTTGGAGAATGAGCATCTAAACAATGTTGGTCATTTCCGGGCAGTGAAGACAGTTCCAATACCATTTCACGAGATAGAGCTGAGCTGAGGTGATATATTCTCTTACATGTACAGATTGTCCTGTAGACATGCTGAGGTAAAAGCGGCAGTCAAAAGCTGAAAGGGAAAAATATTTTTAACGTGTGAGATTGCTCACCATTCATCCTATACCAATTGTAATGCAAAAATTGCATCACTAACTAATAACATTTTGTCCAGTAAATTGGCTCTAGCCACATTTGAATTTCATGTTCTAGATTTACTTTGATGGTAATAAAAACAAAAATTCTTCTCTTATTTTTGTCATCTTTGTTTTGTTATATTGATTTTTGTTAGGATATTCAAGTGTGTGTTAAGAATTTCTAGGATATATGAAATATTACGCGGATTTCCAGTAATAATATTATTGCAAAATTATAATAATTGAAAAGATAAAATTTAACGTGGTTCACCCAAAATTAAGCTATGTCCATATAGAAGATATCAAATCCACCATAAGAAATTTCAAAGAAGACAATATACAACACTCAGATTTCTAAATCCAATGTATACCTTCTTTCATTATTTTTCATACAAATTGGATTTTCTCTTTTCTTTTTCAAATAGCTCATTCAGTCAAACACATTAGTACAATATCTTATTACTCCATTTAAAATAAAGATACTAACATTATTGTAGCCAATCAATTTTGGGACAATGACCAAATTGTCACTGTTTATCTAAAATATTACCAGAATGCCACGCTCCAGAAAAATTTTACCAAAGTGTCACGTCATCAATCTCGCTACTCCACGTGGCGAATTAGGATTGTTCACGTGGCAGCACCTGGTTGGCCACGTAACTAGTTGCGCAGTGTAGCTAGATTACGTGGCAGACAACCCCGACCACCATTTACCACGTGGCCTAAAGCGTTGGGCTACGTGGCCAAAATCACTGGACTGCGTAGCTATTTACGAGATGGCTGTTGAAACACTCAACGCATGTGTGACACGTGGCACACTATGGTAAACCCGTTGGGCTGAGCAGCTGGTTACGTTCATGTGTGACACATGTCATTTAAATGAAATTAAATAACATTAATTTAACACTCTTAAATTTAATTACTTAACATTTACAAATAATTTAGGAGTTTAATATAAATTATGAGTGTTAAGGAATTTAAGAGTTTTTATGTTTGTTAATTAATGTAGTGTAAATTAGTATAAATTTAACTAAATTATTTTACAATTATCATTTGATAATTTTTAGGAGTGTTGACTATATTAATTTAATTTAATTTAAAAATTAATTTATGCTAATTGAAATTGTTTGTAACGGTTAAAAAATTTAATATAATTGAGTAGTGTTAAAGAATTAAACTAAATTAAATTAATGTTAATTGTTTGTAACTGTGCCAGCGATTTTGGCCACATAAGACGCCACATAGCCCAGTGCTTTAGGCCACGTGGCAGACGATGGCAAGGGTTGTCTGCCACGTAATCTAGCTGCACTGCGCAGCTAGTTAAGTGGCCAACCAGGTGTTGCCACGTGGGCAATCCTTACTCGCCACGTGGCATAGCAAGACTGATAACGTGGCACTTTGGTAAAAAAAAATTGGGGCGTGGCATTCTGGTAATATTTTAGGTAAATAGTGGCAATTTGGTCGTTGTTCCATCAATTTTCTGTTATTTCCAATAATAATAGAGTCAATCAATTCTAATAATGGAGCCACTTAATTTACTGTTATAATGGAATCAATTATTTTCCATTAACGTTTGGCTTCAACACTAACAATTTCCCACTTTAAGTCAAAAGAAAATTTATGTACTATTCGTGCATGTCTTCTTTCCTTGATGCTCCGCTCCCACTGAATTAGAGAGTTCCCACTTGGTTAGAATTTCCATGAGCAATTATAGAAAAAATAAAATAAAATATTGGCATTGAAAACAACTACACATAACCCGCATTGAAAATTGGTTCTAACTTTACTCCATTCGTAAAACACTGCAATACACATGTGTAGCATAAAACTTGTTGACTATGCAATCAACATCAAAGAGGGATCTCGAACAATCCTCTCCATTGTAGGTACCTTTTTCTAGCCATCATTTGCACCCAGAAAGCCAACTCTTGTCTCTGCACCAATTGCGAAAAAGACACTACACATGCACATGCCATTTGTACTCAACTTCTAATTTTTCTTCGAGATTTTGGGACTGTAGAATGCATTCCCTTCTAAACGATACAAATTTCCAAACTTCCTTCCTTTTCCCAAAACCATAAAACCTCGTGTGACTTTTACAACTCCATCAGCAATTGTAGTTTTACAATTTTTTGAGTTTAACTATAGCTAACTAAAATAAAAATTTCACATGCCTTTGGGATATAAGTCACACCACCCAAAGTACGCACCACTGCAACAAAGATCTTTATTTTAATTTTTCATATCCCGATCACATTACATATAGACCTATCGCCCAAGGAGACTACTCCAAAGTTGCTTTCTTTGAACATGTAAAAATAATCTTATCCGGAGAAAACACGAATAGAACAATCGGAATCTATGAACCACTCATATTTACTAGAGGAAGTACATTTACCTTTGGAGGTTGCGAGAAAATCTACATTGTCATGTTCATTGACTATCAAGGCAGCAGCTTCTGTCTCATCGACTTGTTTTTACCCTCTGTGGACAATTTCTTCTGATATGTCCGAAATCTTTGCAGTGAACTGTAAGAACCTGCACCGTTAATTAAGGAAAATATTTAATTAAATGTGTGAAATTAGAAAATAATTCCATAATTGACCCTAATAATTATTATGAGGCTTAGATAATTATAATAAAGTGAGTAATAATGCTGAAAGTCATTTTTCTGACGAAAAGTGCAAATACTGGTTCTGCTACTCGGTATAAAGGCGTACCGATGAAGTATCCCAGAAAATTATGAAAAGTGTGTATATGTCACTAGAATAATATATAGGACTTATAAAACAAGTTTCAAGTTAAAATAATGAGAACTGGTGTCAGAACTGATACTGGCTATGGAAAAGCACGTACTGGAAAGATGCTGCGAAAAATAAAATAAAAATATGATAAATCTTAGAAAAATGAATAGGTTCAGATTCCAAAGTTTGGTATTGAAATGATAAGGGTAGCAATTAGCGCTAATAATGTGTGCTTAAGGCTTAAAACACTATAAGTACATTAGTTGGCCCAAAACCCTAGGCCATAACAGATTTCCTACGTGTTTGTGGTGGCTGACCAGCTCTCTTTCACTGTTCCATTGTGGTTCTCTCCTTCTCCATCACCTTATGACCCAAGAATACATCTTTCTTCTTGGTTTCTTCATCAAACACTTAATGTAGTGTATTGTGAGTGGGGAGGGTGCATCATTCTGAGTTTTCGCACTGCCTTGTGAGGTGTGAGGGACTGAGTTTCTGGTTTTGGGGTTGTGGTGTCATAGTCTTGGTGCTTGGTGATCCAAGAAGAAACCTTTGGAGAGGAAGGACCTTGTGTGTGCACCATTTTCGTGTCCTTGGGTGTGCTGGACTTTGGGAGCTTCAAGTGAGCTCCAAGAGCACCTTGTGCTTCTGTTTGAAGCTTGGGTAAGTGTTGGCAACCTTGATCATGAGTTTTAAGGCTTCAAAATGGAACCTTGATGCATGTAATGAGCTAAAGTTGATAACTTAAGGTTGGGTAATGCTAAACACACCTAGAAATGCATGTTTAAGCTTCTGTAATCGGTAAAAGTTGGACCTTTGAGAAAGATATCTCGCGAAATGCAGAACTGCATTCTGTCGCGAAATATCCGGATATGGATATCCGGATACTGATATCCGGATATGATATCCGGATATTGATATTCGGATATGGGGATCTGAATATCCGGATATTGATATCGGGACATTGGAAGAGAGATATCCGGATATTGATATCCTGATATGCCCCCGACAAATATCTGGATATTCTGAGTTTTCGTGAACAGTGAAGGTACTGTTCATACAGAATGCTATTTTGGATTTGTGGACCCATGATTGGCTACTGTGGACTTCTGTAATGATTATGTAAGTCAGAATCTAAGTGATTAAGGGCTTGTGGCTTTGTGAGAAGCCTAAAGACGTAAAACGTAAAAGAAAGGCGTTGTCTTTGTGTCTTATGCTTGTAAAGCATGAATATTGATATATTGTTGGTCCAAAACAGATTGTGATTCTGCTGTGTTTGGGCTTTGAGATTGGTTGGACTCTTGGCTTGGATTGTTAGCTTGCAAGGTAAGCTTTCGTGTCCTCGGTTTAGCAATTGTTGGTTCCACCATGTCCCATGTGGGTATGGTTATATGCATGATGTTATTTTCATGATATATTCATTTGTGAAATGTTGTTGAGCTGTTATATGCGAGTGCCTTTATGATATGCATGTGGTGTTCCACCTATACAGTAAGCCTAAGTATGTGGTACATACAAGAGGGTGAGGTTGTGAGTGAGGTGCAAGCGGTGTTCCTTGTACTTATTGTAGGGTTGTAGACGTACGTCCTGCATTTCTCTGGCCAGTAGAATAGTTAAAAGACACATGGCATGAATATCTGTTGCACTGCATAGTTTTGGAACTTATACTGTCAAATGCTTTTGAACTTATATTGCTCGTGTAAGTGAGTTTGGGGTGGAAGATCCTTGAGAACCCCTTGTCTTACTACAGAATCCACTCAACCAATTGCTCTCAAATTTTTATACAACAAACTAGACACCTCAAGCTTCAATTTGATATATCATACACTTAATTTGACTAAGAAACGAAGCGGGAATTAATTTCCCAAAACTGGTCGAGAACTGCCACAAGTGCAGTGAGCAAATGGGCAGTCTTCACTCTCTGCCTTCTATAGGCCGGCGTCCAACCCATAATTCTACCAAATTTTGCCACGAGATAGAGGACATCTCAAGCTTCAAAATGGCGTATGGAACGTCCCTATTGGACCTATGTGGATGGAGATATGCTCTCCCGAAGTTCGCCTAAATTATGCCAATTTCTAGAAATTTCGCCAGAGTTTCCTTTGTTTTTACTAAAATCCCCAAGTTTGCTAATGTGATCTAGGACCTCAAATGTACCTAATAATCATTAGGTGGCACACACAAGGACCAACAATGCATTGGAGCACTTACAACCCATCACAGTTTATTTTACTTATATAATACGTATCACATCGCTTTCATTATTAATACTTAATACGTTTCAATCATCAAAGTCCAATTGCATGCATTTGCTAATCATACACATATTCATAATTCTAAAATAGGCCTAAGGCTCTTTCATCATATTACGAGTACTTCATAATTACATCAACTCATACATAATTTACAAGGCTTCACATGACATATTAAACTTACAACTTAAATCTCCAAATAATACATGATAAAGAAACTTCCAAATGACATAATCCAAATACAACTAAGCTTAGGCAAAAATAATATGAACAAATATGACTATAACTCTCATCCTATCAACATTTACATGTTCATGCCCTAAGTCTAGCCTAGGCTCAATGGCCATCAAAATCCAAAGTGTATAAAATCCTCCAACGACTCATCCTACGGGCTTCTTGCTCGCCGCTCCTGCACCACTGCTACCTCCTGAAATAAAGCCCCCAAGACGGGGTGAGATATACGAATATATCTCAGTAACCCAAAGGTTCCGGAGAAAACTCCGCCCAATGGCTCACTTCAATTTGAAAAATGGGATATAGCAAGGGATTTAGAGAAACTGAGGAACATAGGGAAACAAAATACGACGAAGCTGAAATGGTAGCTACCAATACCACGCAACGTCCTGCCTAATGGCTCGGCATATAAGCCTACGGGTCTCATCCAAGGCGTGTTCCAAGAACATCCAACCAAGGTACCCCTCCCATCCATATACACCCGAGACTTCCTAGTGTGCTCCTCTCCGGATCACACACCACGACCCTAGGTCAACTGGAACTCCTTCTCGGAGACCTATCCAGTGGAAGTCCGAAACGCTCGAAGGCAAACTGTCTACTGGCCAGAGACTCGGTACATTATATGTACCAACATACATACTAAATGCATGACCATGTTATTCTACATTACTTACATACATTTTCTACCATCACCCTCAACGGGCATGGTGGAACACACAAGGGGATCAAGCCCCAGTACCAAGAGGTTACCTGTTTAGTCCTCTTCACTTAGCTCCCAATAAAATGTTCTTCGAGCTCTTTATATAGCAAAAATGCCTACACAGAGGACATTCCCAATTACTTAAAATTCAAACAACACATGCAAGTCATCAATTACACAGACATGATTCCAATCACTTACCTCAATCCCACTTGGTCCAGGACCAAGGGCAATCCACCGAACTCACGGTTCGGGGTTCAAATCAACGTACGGCAACCTACAACAACCATGTATGAATCATCAATACACGGCAAATCTATCAAAGTACGAAAACATCAAAAAACCTCACTTACACAAGGTAGGTTCGACCTACATAGTCTTATTTTACATTTATTTTTCTAAATTTTCTTTCTCATTTTCTTAGGCATCCTTAGGTCACCAAAAGGCCATATCAAGTGCCACTTTTTATTTTTCGTCATTAAAACGTCGTTTTGCCTAATATTTTGCTCTAGGTCCAATTAACCACTCAACACTACCAATTATTTTTCCATTGGTTTTCCAACCTTCCAACCACCACACAACCCATCTACTTACCATTTAACACATAATACATCACTCAAACAATTTCCAACAACATCAATTCTCTAATTTTCCTTTAAAGGGTTGAATTCACAATGGTGTACATCCAAGGAATTTCCATCAATTTTAACTACTCCACACCTCATACAATCCTACTATATCATCATACAACCATGCCACAATCCCATTATTCAATCCTAACAATAATTTCAAACCCAAAGTCATGACATCCTAAAGATTTTCTAGTAAAAAAATCACATTTTTCCTCAATAATTTTTATTGCATTTATGGCTACTACACATCATCCTAAGACACATTCATGTACAAACATTTTCCATTTGAGCTCTCTAACATCACAAATCAACAACACCCCCTTTAGGGTTCATGAATAAAATCCGAAAATTAAACCATGAAAATGATGAAGAAACTTACTCAAAAGCTAGGCACAAGGCTCCTCCAAGACACCCTAAATCATTGGAGCTCCAAACAACTCCATGAACACCAAAATTCCCAAGAAATTCGTGGCTGGTTTTTGCTTGTTTCTCACAAATGAGAGGGTTTCAAGGCTAATGGATACCACCAATGTGTTTGGAAGGTGATTTCCAACAAATTTCAAGACAAGAATCGTCTGATTCGGTTAAGAATCGATGAAGTTAAGAGAGGAAGAAGATTTGAATGAAAATGGTCATGGAGGGTGGAAGGGAGCAAAAATTTTAGAGAGAGAAAAGAGGTTTTAGATGATGATGAATAGTGTTGGTCCATGTGGCTAAGTCCACTTAAGTGAGGTGGGCCCCACCGCCACCTCACGCGATTTCAAACTAATTCGAATTTCCCTCTGATTCCACTAAACGTCCATGATTTCATAACCTATTTAGAAACTCTAATTTTTAACATTAACCATTGTCCTTTAATTACCCTTGATCAGATAAATCCGAAGTTTTCCGGTCGTTTGGAGAAAATGTTGTTTTAAGTTGTTGCGCGCGTCGTAAGCACGCTTCCCCAAACTTATTAATTTCCGTCAAATTTCATCAGAAATCATATTCCCTAGTTCTATAAACCATTTATAACTTGTATTCAAAACTTAGAGCTCAAAATTCAATTGGCACGCTTTACGGTGCAACTGTACCACGGTATTTTTTACCTGGTAAAAACACTATTCAATGAATTTTTTGAAACTTGTCTAGCCACTCAGTTTTTCGTTCTGAATCCATTTCTAGGGTTATTTTTATCATCTGAGACTTTCTACTCAATTTTTATCTTTCTAGGGTTGCGTTTTGGCTAATTACCGTTTTGCCCTTTCTTTGTATTTTGGCCTAATTTTCAGGATTTTCACTAATCCTCCCTTTTAATCCTCATTTAATATTTTTAATATATAATTTAGAATTGTGAGGCGTTATACTTGGGCTGGTGTAAAAGTTTGATTACATAATTGGGCTAGAGTGTTAATGTACTAGCCTGAACCATGAGCCGCCAAGTTGGCCCAATTGTTCACCTTCGGTTTTTTATCACAGCCCACAAGAAGCCTAAAGAGTCAAGACTGAAGTGAAGAGGGACTCTTCTCCAAACCTTACACGGTGTCTACTTTGCTCCACCAAACCTTATTAGGTTTCGTTTTTCTAATCTTAGATTGGTGGGAATTGTTGCTGCAAACTCCAATTGGGGACGCCATTTCCAGAATCTGAGTTTCATTTCAACCTCCTAATTTATTCTTGGGACAATGTGTAGTTGATTCACCACTCTCGCAATCACCAGTCTCTCCTTCTCCATCTTTTCCTGACCTTGAATCTTGTGCATGTGCAGCTCCAGGTGCGTTCTCCCCGCCCTCTCTCATCACATTATGGTTCCTCTTTGTACTTTGCATGTTTCACTGTGTGTGGGTCTTTGGCTTAATTTTTTGTAGATCCAAACCTTCAATTGCATCACTTTTCTCCCTGTTTTGCATAATAATTAACATAGATGAAGAGCAAGTAATTACATATGTAATCAACTTAGCAAGTAATTATATGGTAGATTCATGGGGTGCGGACATTGGTACAACTGCCCCCCATTATGATAGTCTTGGATCTTTCTCTATGGCTTTCAATTTTATTTTTTATTTTTTTAATTTCTCCTTTAAAAATGATAAACCACCAAATTAACTGTCGCCACTTGTTCATATTTTTTTTAGCATAAAATTAACTTGACATGTTTGAATTAAGGGGCAGGATATTCTTACACTAGTGTAAAAGTTAGAAGTCTTACACTCAATCTTGATCATTGATCCACTTGTATCCAATGGCTCACATTACTAAAAAATTAGAGCCTTTAGATATAAGTGGGATCAACGGACAAGATTGAAAGTGTAACTTACACTGGTGTAAAATGATCCTGACCCTTGAATTAATATTATGTATAATTACTCTGTTGCAACATATAAATTACTGATTGGACTATGTTGAATGGTTGGTTTTTGACCTGACATGTATATAGATATACAATACGAGCTGGATTTTGGAAGTTATGGTTCAGCTACTAATACTAAAGTGAATAGGTAAGTGTTTCACGTTAAGAAATCAGTAGATAAATTATTACTAAGAAAGTAAGAATGAGTTTGGTCTCTCCTGAACTCTTGTAAGGACAGTGACAAAGCAACACATACTGCAATACTGTTTTATATGCTATGAGATGATGATATCAAATACGTAAAATGCAAGTGTAATTATTGTATCAACATAACAAATCACAGATGTTTCTGATGAGAAGGTATTGAGTAAGTACAGAGTAATTAAAGTTGAAGTCGTTCCTTTAAGATGCCTTAGAAAACAAAGCAAAGGTATATACTTAAGATGCTTGGGTTTAAAGTATATATCAATAAATGCACCTATCATATAATCATAGATCATAGCAGTTACAATATCTCAATTATATGTACCAATGCACATGAATTGATTATTACCGTTGCATATTCCTTCAGTTTTACTATACCAAATCATATCAAAAATAATCTTGAATCCATTCTTTATTTAAAATAATTTTGCATGATTAATTTCTAGCTTAATGATATTGATCTAAGTGAAAGAAGTTATCTAAGGAAGAAAGACTAAAGCATTTTACGATTTGTGTCAATTAATATATAGCACAAAATATGGTAAATGAAAATGGGATGTATAATGACATATCTATGTTAAATTAAGGTTATTTGTTATATGAAAAGTCTCTTATGGCAACAGTACGTGTATGTAATTCAGCGTATTGTTTAACATAATCTAGTTGTGCTATTTTATGGATATTTAATATATACATGGCAAGATTTGAATATAGAATTTTGATATAACATGAAATGCATTTTCATTTTCAAACAGATGGCTTCTAGTTCTAATCAAGATGGAAGCAATGATGTTGAAAATGAACCAGTCCCACAAGGTGAAGAATCTGAAGATCCAAGCTTGGTAAAAAAGAGGCGAAAAACTTCTGCAGTTTGGAATGATTTCCATGAAGTAGACATCCCTAATGTTGGGCGTAAAGCAGTTTGTAACTATTGCAAACAAAAATTTGCAACTGGTGGAGTTAGAGGTAGCACCAGTCATCTAAGGAGGCATTCACAAAATTGCTTGACTAAGAAATTGGACCAATCAGGGAAGAAGCAGACCACTTTAACATTCCAGCCTATAGGTTCTACTTTGAATCCTTTTCTTGCACCTAGAGGAATGTATACCAATGAAAAGATGAGAGAAATTATTGCTACTGCAATTATGAGTCACGAGTATCCTTTCAGTATTGTGGAGGACGATGTTTGGATGTGGGCCTTTAAGTTTGTGAATGCTGATTTTGAGAAAGTTTCGCGTATTACTGTAAGAAGAGATTGTATTGCATTATATGAGGCAGAAAAGAAAAGTCTGAAGGCTTTATTAGGTAGTGTGAACAAGATCAGTATAACCACTGATATGTGGAAGTCTAGTCACCAAATAGCTGAATATATGGTCATCACATGCCATTTTATTGATTCAGAATGGAAATTGCAAAAGCGAGTGTTGAGTTTTGTTAAGGTTCCCCTCCAAGGCGTGGAGTTGATGTTGCTGCTCTGATTTTTAAATGTCTGCAATTATGGAGAATTGAAAATAAGATATTTTCAGTATCTGTGGACAATGCAGCCTACAATGATGTTTGTATAAGAAATTTGAAAAGCACATTAGCAAGAAACACTGACTTAGTCCTTGGTGGACAGCTATTTCATGTGAGATGTTGTGCTCATATATTGAATTTGCTAGTGCAACATGGTCTTAGTCAGATCAAAGGTATCATTGAAAATGTTCGTGAAAGTGTCAAATATGTTAATCATTTTGACTCAAGATTGAAGACTTTCTGTGATATTGTTAAGAAGATGGGTGTAAAAGAAAGGAAACGAGTTGTTGATTGTCCCACTAGATGGAATTCAACATATGAAATGTTGTATGTTGCTTCTAAATTTAAAGATGTTTTTCCAGAATATAAAAAGTGGGAGCTGCATTATAATTATTTGCCATCAACTGAGGATTGGGAAAAGGTTGAAAATGTATGCCATCTTTTAGAAGTTTTCACTCATGCTACTAATGTTATGTCAGGTACTCATTATCCTACAGCAAATTTATATCTTCCTGAAGTGTTTAGGGTGAAACAAGTGATTAATGTTGCAGCTGAAGACAATTATGATTTTATGAGAGGAATGGCAAGGTTTATGAAAGATAAATTTGATAAATATTGGGGGAAATGCAATATGTTGATGGCCATTGCTAGTGTTTTAGACCCACGATGTAAATTTCATATGGTGAAAATTTGCTTTCCACTTATATACAAATCAAAATATGAGGCACAAATTAACATAGATAAGGTGAGCGAAGCTTTAGAAACTCTGTATAATGAATATTCAGCTCTAAGTTTGCAAGAATCATCCTCTGATAGTCAAGTGGGATCTAGCATGAATGTATTCTCTTCTACTTCCTTTACTCAAGTTCCACGTGGCTCTACCTTTGGGTTTGACCAAAGCATGAGCATGGTGCGTGAAGAGGAATATATTCCTACAGCAAAGTCAGAGTTGAAGTCATATCTTGTAAAAGGTGTTTATGAATATCACGAAAAATCTCATCTTTCATTTGATGCCTTAGAATGGTGGAGGAGTAATAGCTTAAAGCATAAAATTTTATCACATATGGCAAGAGACATACTTGGTATACCAATCTCTACAGTAGCATCAGAATCAACATTTAGTGATGGAGGAAGAGTTATTGATGCTTATCGTTCTAGCTTGGCTGAAGATGCCATCCAAGCTTTAATATGTGGTGGAGATTGGCTACGTAATAAGTACGACTTGAAGAAAAAACAAAAGGTATAAATTTAATCAATTTAAATTATTTTATAATTTAATTATATTTGATTAAATTTTAATAGAAATTTGACTTTATTTTTATGTAGAAGGAACCAACATCTCAGCATGTGAGATTGCCTATGTGAATCTATTAAAAGGTTTTTTTGTTTCTTAATCTTGGTTTTGTTGTTTCTATTCTTTATTCTTGTTTTTTTTCTGCATTTACAAATTATTTGCCAACTTATGTAACCTTGGAATTGTATTTGCACGGGAGAGAATATGAAGATAAGTTTTTGGCTACTCTTGTAGTCATCAAGATGTGTTTGTTGTATACTGTAATTATTTTAATTTACATAATATGGATTGACTTGTTAGATCTGATGAAATATATGTTATTTAGTTTGAGCATTTTGTTTTTGACAATGACTTAAATGCAGATTGTGATAAGTTATTGTTGTGATTCATGGTTCAGTTTGGACATTAAAATTGTGATTTTTGTTTTAACAATAAAATTTGAGTATTTTGTGAAATTGATTCATGGTCTACTTAGAAATTAAAAATTAACAAGCCAACAAATCGAGCCAAGTTATTTGTTTTTTTATAAATAAGCCAAGACAGGCTAACAGTTAGACTCATATTATGCTATCGGACCAGGCCAAATTGAAATTTTTTGGCATAAACTTGGACTTTACGAGATAAAGCTCGGCCTAACCCAACCCACTTTCACCCCTAATGTTCAGTGTCAAATTGATTATTAAAACACAAATGGTAAATGTAACACCCCGTTCTAGAACCGGTTTGTTAACATCGCATTATGATATTAAGCGCAGTTACAATCACATGGGTTCAATTAAAATTCGGATAAATTTTTCATTTTAAAACATACCGAACTTATAATACCCAATTTCGTGATCATAACCATATTACCTTGCGGAATCAGATAAATTAAGCTTAACATCATGTTCTTATTCCATTTTTAAACCATTAATTTACTTCCTATTTATTTCATAAATTCTACTATATTGTATATCTCTACATTAGCTACGAGTGGCTTCAAACCGCGCTCAAATCGGAGAACTGTAGCCCACGTTATGACAATTTGAAACAGCACAAGAGGGTGTTGGTCACAGGCCCCGCGCACTTCAGCGCGCTACCGGGCGCTCAAGCGCGCGTTATCGGGCGCTAAAGCCTCCATCTGGGCGCTTAAGCGCACGGAGGCAGAAAGCATCAGGTATTTCAATGTGAATGGGCGCTTAAGCGCGCATCAGGGCACTCAAGGGCGCTATCCTGGGCGCTTAAGCTCCCATTGGGACGTTTTAGCGCGCAGAGACAGAAGCATCTCCTCCTTCAGTGACTAAGGGCGCTTAAGCGCGGACCAAGGCGCTCAAGCGCGCAACCCTGGGCGCTTAAGCCCCACTCTGGGCGCTAAAACTCGAGGGGACAGTAAGCATCCCATCTTTCTGCAGCGAAGGGCGCTTAAGCGCAAGCCAGAGCGCTCCAGCGCGCAATCCTGGGCGCTTAAGCCCCCACTTTGGGCGCTCCAGCGCGAGGAGGCCGAATGCATTGGCACTCACAGGGGCAGCAGGGCGCTTGAGCGCGCTCCTGGGCGCTTAAGCGCGCTGCCAGGGAATTCCAATTCCCACCTTCTTCAAGTCCAAGTCTAGGGGAAGATGCATCCCCATTCCAAACCCCAATTGTCCATGCCCCAAAACTAAATCCTAGCACTCATCCAACCTCTCCTCATGAGATCTAGCTAGAATTTGGGCAGCATAACCTTTGTTTTCTCATCGTTTCCCAATTTAAACAAAGGGTACCTAATTGATTTTCAGCCCAACCAATTCAATAACTCAATACATAACAAGCATGCATATATTGAATTTCAAGTAGGCATCATTTACAATACATATCTATTACAAATCATGGAACTTAGCTTACAAAACACTATGATCATTCCCTTGGCTCCCATCAACAAAAGAGATGACCAAAGGCATGAGCATAGGCTAAGTCCATTCCAATATACAAATCATACATCTATCGATGGTCTATGATTTACAATCCTATACATGTAAGCTACAAAACAACATGTATAATATCAACATCTAGGATCCTCATGCATATGCTAATCCAAATATGGCCACTTGCCACCAGAGGCTCCTGCAGCATCCTTACCTGAAAGGGGGTCCCAACAACACGGGGTGAGATATACGAATATATCCAGTAAACCAGGGGTCCTTGGAGCATCTCTCCACCCCACAGTTCCATATCAGTGTAATAGCAATAACAATAATAATGCAGTAAATACATATCTATGCAAAGTGCAATAACATCTCCAGGAGAAATCCCTCGAGCTCTCAAGCTGTCCTAAGGAAACTCAGATGCAAATAGTCCTACTGGCCAGCTAACTACCAAGTATGATTTACGCATCGTCATGCAACATACCAACATAGGGAAACACCATCCTATGCCACACCAAATGCATACACATACGTATAACAAAGTATTACACTATTTTATTGCATTTATATACACTATAACTACCACTACCCTCTCAGGGCTTGGTGGAACAATCAAGGGAATTACACCCAAGGTCCGAAGGCTTACCTCAATGCTTCAGTCGACCTTTGTTCTTCACCAACAGTTTCAACAATCAACTTTTACAAACATACACCTATACAAGGGTAATGCAATTAACATATTGCATTCAAGGATAACTCATCATCATCAATCCAAGCTATCCTATTCATACCACAACACAAGGATGAACTTACCTATTTCAAGGACTAATCCATCTCCATTGCTTGCTCCAAAGGTTGGTCAATTAAGGTTGATCCAATTGCCTCAATCCTAGACAAGGATACAATCAATGACCAACCAAACAATGGTTCAACAATGCAAGAAAACTCATAACCAAGTGTCATATTCTTGCAATTTTCCAAACCTACTCATTTGACTACTAAGCTCATTTCTAGCATTTTTCATAACATCTACTAAGTCTCAAACTTCCTAGAGCATAGCCAATTTAATCACATTTCTATGAAAACCCTAATACACTATTCACAAACCCTAACTCATGCAAAAATCTAGGGATTTAGTGTGCAAAGTAGTGGAAACTTACCACCAATGACCACACAACGATGCGATGAGCGCTCCCCAAGCTTCAATGGAGAGAATCACCCCAAAACCCCAACTCTCACCAAAAGGGGCGAATTTTGGAGGGTTGATATCTCTCTCCCCAATAACTCCCACTCAAAACAAAGCTAGGATTATGAAAGAGGGGAAGAATCTAAGTGGTTTAGGCTTTTGAACGGATGAATTTGGTTGAGATTTGCTCTCTCTTTCTCCTTCTTCTTCTTTCTCCTTCTTTCTCCTTCTCTGGTTGCTCGACGAAATGGGGTGGGAAATGGGGCTCTTTTGGCTTTTAGTCACTTAACATTGGTTAAGTGGCTTTAAGCGGGTATTGGTTCGTCTATCTGTTCAACTCCAATAATTACCAAACTTTACCCAAAAGTCCGGAATATTATTCTAGGAACATTTACAATTTTATTTTTATATTTTGGGCACTTTCGCCAGTACCCATTTATACCCCTTAATTTTCACTGAGTACACTTTTTAACTCCAAAGTGACTCAAATTCATTTCATTAAGCCTTATACTTAACTTTACTCACTAAAACATGTTTAATTAATTAATTACACTTGATTTACTAATTAATTAAGATGGGTTATTATAGTCACCCCACCTTTTAGCGATTTTGTCCGCAAAATCAAGAACGTACCTGTCCTTAAACTCAGGATACTGTCGGAGAAGCTCGTCTTCCCGCTCCCAAGTGGACTCTTCAGGCGTCCTTCCTTCCCACTGGACTTTCACCATAGGAATAGATTTATTTCTCAGCTTCTTCTCATCTCTTTCAAGTATCTTCAGTGGCCCAATAGGAGTCTTCAAATTCTCCCGGATTTCAACATTATCAGGTTGAACCACATGAGAAGTATCAGCTACATATCTACTCAGCTGAGAAACATGAAAAACATCATGCAAATTTGATAATTGAGGAGGTAAGGCAAGCTGGTAGGCAACCGGTCCCACCCTACGAAGAATCTGGTATGGTCCAATAAATCTCGGATTCAGCTTCCTCACTCCCAGGGCTCATCCAACACCCGTAACCGGTGACAGCTTCAGAAATACATGATCTCCCTCCTCAAACTCTAGAGGCCGGTGCTTGAGATCATAATAACTTTTCTGACGATCTTGAGCCTTTTTCAGACGATCCCTAATCATTTTGATCTGCTCAGTAGTCTCCTGAACAAAATCCAATCCAAACCGCTCTGTGTCTCCAACCTCTGACCAACAAGTAGGTGTCCTACACCTGCAACCATACAAGGCCTCGTAGGGAGCCATACCCAGACTAGCATGAAAACTATTATTATATGAAAACTCAACCAGCGGGAGATATCGATCCCATGCAGTACCCTGCTCCAGGGTGCAAGCCCTCAGCATATCCTCCAACGTCTGAATGGTCCTCTCAGTCTGACCATCCGTCTGTGGGTGATAAGTAGTGCTCAGTCTCAACTGAGTACCAAGAGCCTCCTACAATGCTCCCCAGAAGCGAGAAGTGAACTTCGGGTCCCGATCACTAACAATGCTCTCAGGCACCCCATGAAGCCTCACAATCTCCTTCACATAGAGCCTAGCCAATCTCTCAGCAGAGAAATCTACCCGAACTGGCAAAAAGTGTGCGGATTTTGCCAATCTATCCACAATCACCCATATAGAATCATAACTAGCCTGTGTTCGCGGCAATCCCACTATGAAATCCATGGAGATACTCTCCCATTTCCATTCAAGAACATCCAGAGGTTGTAACATACCAGAAGGCTTTTGATGCTCAATCTTTACCTTCTAACAAATGAGACACTTAGAGACAAATTCGGCAATATCTTTCTTCATACCAGGCCACCAGAAATTCATCTTTAGGTCCTGATACATCTTTGTAGCTCCCGGATGAACTGTGAAATGACCCTTATAAGCCTCTGTCATTACTTCCTCCGCCAACTGCCTAGGTACAACAACACGACCCTGATATAATAGTATACCCTCATCATTGCAGGATACACCACTCTGACCTTTCAGTCGTTTGGCACTTTCATTTTGCAGTTAAGCTTCTCTAATTCTGGTCATCAGTTCATTCTCAATGCTCGTGATTTCAAAGCCACAAATTTTACATGGAAAGATTTTAGATAATTGAATATCTCTGAACCTCTCAATCACATCATAATCTCTGATCATCATGCTTGATATGCTCACAGATTTACGGCTCAGTGCATCAGCTACAACATTAGCCTTGCCAGGATGATATTTCAATTCAAAATCATAGTCTTTTAGGAACTCGGTCCACCGTCGTTGTCTCATATTCAGCTCCTTTTGATCAAACAAGTATTTCAAACTCTTGTGATCGCTGAATATTGCAAATTGAATTCCATACAAGAAATGCCTCCACTGTTTCA